>NC_053028.1:446619144-446629780 GCF_003073215.2 Triticum urartu
ACGCTCATATGATTCGCGTTCGGTACTTTGATAATTTGATATGTGGGTGGACCGGTGCTTGGGTGCTGTTCTTACTTGAACAGCATCCCACTTATGATTAACCTCTATTGCAAGCATCTGCAACTACAACAAAAGTATTAAGGTAAACCTAACCATAGCATTAAACATATGGATCCAAATCAGCCCCTTACGAAGCAACGCATAAACTAGGGTTTAAGCTTCTGTCACTCTAGCAACCCATCATCTACTTATTACTTCCCAATGCCTTCCTCTAGGCCCAAATAATGGTAAAGTGTTATGTAGTCGACGTTCACATAACACCACTAGAGGCTAGACAACATACATCTCATCAAAATATCGAACGAATACCAAATTCACATGACTACTAATAGCAAGACTTCTCCCTTGTCCTCAGGAACAAACGTAACTACTCACAAAGCATATTCATGTTCATAATCAGAGGGGTATTAATATGCATAAAGGATCTGAACATATGATCTTCCACCAATTAAACCAACTAGCATCAACTACAAGGAGTAATTAACACTACTAGCAACCTACTAGCACCAATCCCGGACTTGAAGACAAGAATCGGATACAAGAGATGAACTAGGGTTTTGAGATGACATGGTGCTGATGAAGATGTTGATGGAGATTTCCCTCTCCCGATGAGAGGAGCATTGGTGATGACAATGGCAATGATTTCCCCCTCCGGGAGGGAAGTTTCCCTGGCAGAACAGCTCTGCCGGAGCTCTAGATTGGATCCGCCAAGGTTCCGCCTCGTGGCGGCGGAGTTTCGTCCCGAAAGGTTGCTTCCTATTTGTTTCTCGATGAAAGACTTCATATAGGAGAAGATGGTCATCGGAGAGCCACCAGGGGGCCCATGAAGTAGGGGGGCGTGCCCCCACCCTCGTGAGAAGGGTGTGGGCCCCCTGGTCTTCATCTTTGGCGAGGATTTTTCATCATTTATTATAAGGTGTTCCATGGAGTTTCAGGACTTTTGGAGTTGTGCAGAATAGGTCTCTAATATTTGCTCCTTTTCCAGCCCAGAATTCCAGCTGCCGGTATTCTCCCTCCTTATGTAAACCTTGTAAAATAAGATAGAATAGCCATAAGTATTGTGACATAATGTGAAATAACAGCCCATAATGCAATAAATATCGATATAAAAGCATGATGCAAAATGGACGTATCAACTCCCCCAAGCTTAGACCTCGCTTGTCCTCAAGCGAAAAGCCAAAATCGAAAAATATGTCCACATGTTTAGAGATGAAGGTGTCGATAAAAATAAAATACAGACATGAGGGCATCATGATCATTCTTATAACAGCAACTTATATAATTTTTGTCATATGATCTCTAATGCTAGAGTAATAATTCAATCACAATATCAGGTATGAATCGTAAACTTCATTGAAAACTAACAAACTACAATCTCGGTCTTTGAAGCAATTGCAATTTATCATAACATAGGAAAGAGTCAATGTATAAGAGCTTTTCAGCAAGTCCACATACTCAACTATCATATGATCTTTCACAATTGTTGACACTCGCGCAATACTTATGGGTATGGAGTTTTAATCGGACACAGAGAAAGATAGGGGCTTATAGTCTTGCCTCCCAACGTTTTACCTCAAGGGTAATGTCAACAGTAATAGTTCATGAAAACTCACATCCAATTAGCCATATATACCAGGATCTTTCCAACATACTGTGCTTGCCAAAGGATAAAGTGTAAAAAGGAAGGGTGAACATCACCATGACTCTTGCATAAGGTAGAAGATAATGATAAAAGATAGGCCCTTCGCAGAGGGAAGCAGAGGTTGCCATGCACTTTTATGGTTGGATGCACAAAATCTTAATGCGAAAGAACGTCACTTTATATTGCCCCTTGTGATATGAACCTTTATTATGCAGTCCGTCGCTTTTATTACTTCCACATCACAAGATCGTATCAAGCTTATTTATCCCACACCAATCAATCATACATATTTAGAGAGCAATTTTTATTGCTTTGCACCGATGACAACTTACTTGAAGGATCTTATTCAATCCATAGGTAGATATGGTGTACTCTCATGGCAAAACTGGTTTAAGGGTATTTGGAAGCACAAGTAGTGTCTCTACTTGGTGCAATGAATTTGGCTAGCATGAGGGGGAAAGGCAAGCTCAACATGTTGGAAGATCCAAGACAATATAATTTATCTCAGACGTAAGAAAACATAACCCATTACGTTGTCTTCCTTGTCCAATGTCAACTCTTTAGCATGTCATATTTTAATGAGTGCTCACAATCATAAAACATGTCCAAGATAGTATATCTATATGTGAGGACCTCTCTTTCTTTATTACTTCCTATTAATTGCAACGATGACCAAAACTATGCTTGTCAACTCTCAACGACTTTTATTCATCATACTTTTTCTATATGAGCTCATTACTCTCCATGAGATCCATATGATCTCTTTGTTTCCTTTTTATTACTTTCTCTTTTCTTTTATTCACTTAGGATCATGGCAAAATAATCAAGCCCTTGACTCAACACTAACCTTTATTATATATCTCACGGACTCGATTACATATAAGGATAATAAAGCAAAACTCACAACTAGATCATGCCATAAACTTTATTCTACTAGATCAAAATACTACTAATAGGATCGAACTAAGGAAAACAGTAAAGATAAAAGTGAGGGTGATATGATACCGGGGAACCTCCCCCAAGCTTGGCGGTTGCCAAGGGGAGTGCCCATACCCATGTTATTATATCTCCTTGGTTGGTGAAGAAGGTGGAGGTGTTGTTGATGATGGATAGTCGCACATCGAGCGTAGGAGGTTTTCTAACTTGCGGATAATGCCCTTGAGTGCGAGGATATGCTCCTTCAACAAAATATTTTCACGTGTGAGATACTTATTTTGTATACGAGCCAACTCAATCATCTTGAAAGCTTCGATTTCTGTAGGGGTAAGACGATTATGATCCAGTTGAAGGGTGTTTTCTGTTGCTGGGACTTGGTCCTCCACGGCCTTCTTGATCCCTTCATCCTTATTGATATCCATAAGTTCTTCTCTCTTTAGATCTATATTCATTAGCCAAGCATCATTGCCCTCATGGTTGGAGGAGGAGGGAGGCGACATAGTGCCTGGTCTTGAAAACCCTAATAGAAAACAACTCGAAACAAAGACAGGAGATTTTTGCGTGATACGGGAGTCAAAACCCCCGGAAGATTATATAATGAATTTTTACCGACCAAAATATGTATCGTGCAAGAAAACGGAGTCCGGAAGGCACACGAGGAGCTCACGAGGTAGGGGGGCGTGCCCTCCACCCTCGTGAGGCCCTCGTGTCCTTCCCGGACTGCTACTTAATTTTCTATTTTTCTAAATATTCCAAAATGGAGAAATATTGCGTTAAAAATTGTTTTGGAGTCGGTGTACTTACTGTACCACATACCTATTCCTTTTCGGAGTCTGAAACGTTCTGGAAAGTGTCTCTTATGTATTCCTCCGGGATTACGGTTTCAATAATATTGGTTTCAACATTTATGGGATTACCTGAGATATAATGTTTGATTCTTTGACCGTTTACCACCTTCGGATTTGTGCCCTTGAAGTTGTTGATTTTTATGGCACCGGAACGATAGACCTCCTCGATAACATAGGGGCCTTCCCATTTAGAGAGAAGTTTCCCTGGAAAAAATCTTAAACAAGAGTTGTATAGCAATACATAATCACCTACATTAAACTCAAGCTTTTGTATCCTTTTGTCATGCCATCTTTTAACCTTTTCATTAAACAACTTGGCATTTTCATAAGCTTGGGTTCTCCATTCATCAAGTGAGCTAATATCAAATAACCTCTTTTCACCGGCAAGTTTGAAATCATAGTTGAGCTCTTTAATAGCCCAATATGCCTTATGTTCTAGTTCGAGAGGTAAGTGACATGCTTTTCCATATACCATTTTATACGCAGACATACCCATAGGATTTTTATATGCATTTCTATAGGCCCATAATGCATCATCAAGTTTCTTGGACCACTACTTTCTAGACCTATTGACAGTCTTTTGCAACTAGACTATGGGTGATACGGAGATGCAATTTTATGATTGACGTCATATTTAGCAAGCATTTTACGGAAAGCACCATGAATAAAATGTGAACCACCATCAGTCATTAAATATCTAGGGACTCCAAACCTCAGAAAAATAACTTCTTTAAGCATTTTAATAGAAGTGTTATGATCAGCACTACTAGTTGGAATAGTTTCTACCCACTTAGTAACATAATCAACAGCAACTAAAATATGTGTGTATCCATTAGAGGCAGGAAAAGGTCCCATATAATCAAAGCCCCAAACATCAAACGGTTCAATAACAAGTGAATAATTCATACGCATTTCTTGACGTCTACTAATATTACCAATTCTTTGACATTCATCACAAGATAGGACAAACTTACCGGCATCCTTGAAGAGCGTAGGCCAATAAAAACCGGATTGCAATACCTTATGTGCAGTTCTATCTCCCGCGTGGTGTCCTCCATAAGTTTCGGAGTGGCACTTGCGTAGGATCTGTTCCTATTCATGCTCAGGTACACAGCGTCTAATAACACCATCTACTCCTTCTTTATAAAGATGTGGGTCATCCCAAAAGTAATGTCTCAAATCATAGAAGAACTTTTTCTTTTGTTGGTATGTGAAGCTAGGTGGTATAAATTTAGCAACTATGTAATTAGCATAATCGGCATACCAAGGGGTACTGCGAGAAGTACTTATGACATTTAATTGTTCATCAGGAAAACTATCATCAATAGGTAGTGGGTCATCAAGAACATTCTCTAACCTAGATAAGTTGTCTGCAACGGGGTTTTCAGCTCCTTTTCTATCAACAATATGCAAATCAAATTCTTGTAGCAAGAGAACCCATCTAATAAGTCTAGGTTTAGCATCTTTCTTCTCCATAAGATATTTAATAGCAGCATGATCAGTGTGGATAGTTACTTTAGAATCAACAATATAAGGTCTGAACTTATCACAAACAAATACAACTGCTAAAAGTTCTTTTTCAGTAGTAGCATAATTTCTTTGAGCATTGTCTAGAGTCTTACTAGCATAATGGATAACATTTAATTTCTTATCAACTCTTTGCCCTAGAACAGCACCTACAACATAATCACTAGCATCACACATAATTTCAAAGGGTAAATTCCAATCAGGTGGCTGAACAATAGGTGCAGAGACTAATGCTTTCTTAAGTATTTCAAATGCTTCTACACAATCATCATCAAAGACAAATGGTATATCTTTTTGTAATAAATTAGCTAGAGGACGAGAAATTTTTGAGAAGTCCTTGATGAACCTCCTATAAAATCCGGCGTGACCAAGGAAACTTCTTATACCTTTGATGTCCTTGGGACATGGCATATTTTCAATAGCATCAACCTTGGCTTTATCAACTTCAATACCTCTTTTAGAAACTTTATGCCCCAAGACAATACCTTCATTAACCATAAAGTGGCACTTTTCCCAATTCAAGACAAGATTAGTTTCTTCACATCTCTGCAAAACTCGATCAAGATTGCTCAATCAATCATCAAAAGAAGATCCATAGATGGAAAAGTCGTCCATGAAAACCTCACAAATCTTTTCACAAAAGTCAGAGAATATAGCCATCATGCATCTTTGAAAGGTAGCAGGTGCATTGCATAAACCAAAAGGCATGTAAAAGTAGTCTTTGATTGATCTTTAGCCGACACAGGTATTTGAGAGAAACCAGAATAACCATCTAGAAAGCAGTAATGTGTATGTTTGCATAATCTTTCTAGCATTTGATCGATAAAAGTTAAGGGGTAATGATCTTTCTTAGTAGCCTTATTTAATTTGCGGAAATCAATTACCATCCTATAACCGGTAATAATTTTTTGTGGAATCAATTCATCTTTATCATTAGGAACAACAGTAATACCTCCCTTCTTAGGGACACAATGAACAGGACTTACCCACTGACTATCAGCAACGGGATAAATTATACCTGCCTCTAGAAGCTTTAGTATTTCTTTTCTTACCACTTCTTTCATTTTAGGATTTAGACTTCGTTGAGGATCATGAACTGGTTTGGCATCTGCTTCCAAATTTATTTTATGTTGACATAGAGTGGGACTAATGCCCTTAAGATCATCAAGAGTATATCCAATAGCAGCACGGTGCTTCTTCAGAGTTTTCAATAATCTTTCTTCTTCATGCTCTGAAAGGTTAGCACTAATAATAATAAGAAATGTCTTCTTTTCATCAAGATAAACATATTTAAGATTATCAGGCAATGGTTTAAGCTCAAACACGGGATCACCCTTAGGTGGAGGAGGATCCCCTAGGATTTCAACAGGCAAATTGTGTTTTAGCATAGGTTCTTGTTTAAAGAATACGTCATCTATTTACCTTCTTTCATTCATAAACATATCATTCTCATGGTCTAGCAAATATTGTTCTAAAGAATCATTAGGAGGTACGGCAATAGAAGCAAGACCAATAATTTCATCCTTACTAGGCAATTCTTCTTCACGGTGTTGTTTGGTGTCTACTACACAACCTTCTTCTTGTAGACGTTGTTGGGCCTCCAAGTGCAGAGGTTTGTAGGACAGTAGCAAATTTCCCTCAAGTGGATGACATAAGGTTTATCAATCCGTAGGAGGCGTAGGATGAAGATGGTCTCTCTCGAGCAACCCTGCACCCAAATAACAAAGAGTCTCTTGTGTCCCCAACACACCCAATACAATGGTAAATTGTATAGGTGCACTAGTTCGGCGAAGCGATGGTGATACAAGTGCAATATGGATGGTAGATAAAGGTATTTGTAATCTGAAATTATAAAAACAGCAAGGTAACTAATGATAAAAGTGAGCGTAAACGGTATTGCAATGTGTTGAAACAAGGCCTAGGGTTCATACTTTCACTAGTGTAAGTCCTCTCAACAATAATAACATAATTGGATCACATAACTTTCCCTCAACATGCAACAAAGAGTCACTCCAAAGTCACTAATAGCGGAGAACGAACGAAGAGATTATGGTAGGGTACGAAACCACCTCAAAGTTATTCTTTCCAATCAATCCGTTGGGCTATTCCTATAAGTGTCACAAACAGCCCTAGAGTTCGTACTAGAATAACACCTTAAGACACAAATCAACCAAAACCCTAATGTCACCTAGATACTCCAATGTCACCTCAAGTATCCGTGGGTATGATTATACGATATGCATCACACAATCTCAAATTCATCTATTCAACCAACACAAAGGACTTGAAAGAGTGCCCCAAAGTTTCTACCGGAGAATCACGACAAAAACGTGTGCCAACCCCTATGCATAGGTTCATGGGCGGAACCCGCAAGTTGATCACCAAAACATACATCAAGTGGATCAATAGAATACCCCATTGTCACCACGGGTATCCCACGCAAGACGTACATCAAGTGTTCTCAAATCTTTAAAGACTCAATCCGATAAGATTACTTCAAAGGGGAAACTCAATCCATTACAAGAGAGTAAAGGGGGGAAGAAACATCATAGGGTCCAAATATAATAGCAAAGCTCTCGATACATCAAGATCGTGCCAAACCAAGAACACGAGAGAGAGAGAGAGATCAAACACATAGCTACTGGTACATACCCTCAGCCCTGAGGGAGAACTACTCTCTCCTCGTCATGGAGAGCACCGGGATGATGAAGATGGCCACCGGAGAGGGATTGCCCCCTCCGGCAGGGTGCCGGAACGGGTCTAGATTGGTTTTCGGTGGCTACGGAGGCTTCTGGCGGTGGAACTCCCTATCTAATCTCCGTTCTGGAAGTTTTACGATGCGTAGGTATATATGGGTACAAGGGGTACGTCGGTGGACCGAAGGGGGGGCCACGAGGTAGGGGGCGCGCCCCAGGAGGGTGGGCGCGCCCCCTACCCTCATGAGCACCTCCTTCATCTTCTGACGTAGGGTCCAAGTCTATCTGGTAGGTTTCCTTCCAAAAATAACTTCTCAAGTTGATTTCGTTCCGTTTTGACTCCGTTTGATATTCCTTTTCCTCGAAACACTGAAATAGGCATAAAACAGCAAATTTGGGTTGGGCCTCCGGTTAATAGGTTAGTCCCAAAAATAATATAAAAGTGGAAAATAAAGCCCAATATTGCCCAAAACAGTAGATAATATAGCATGGAGCAACCAAAAATTATAGATACGTTGGAGACGTATCATTGTTTACTAAATTTAGAGAAATTAAACTCATGAGTCATATCATCCAAGCCAATAGTAACAACATTCTTTTCGCAGTCTATCCTAGCATTAACTATATTCAAGAAGGGTCTACCAAATATAATGGGACAAAAGCTATCTTGTGGAGAACTAAGAACAAGAAAATCAGCAGGATATTTAGTTCTTCCCGCACAAGACTTCAACATCTCTAACAATTCCCATTGCTGAAATAGTATCTCTATTAGCAAGTTTAATTGTGACATCAATATCTTCTAACTCAGCAGGTGCAATTTCATGCTTGATTTCTTTATACAAGTCATAAGGTATAACACTAGCACTAGCACCCATATCACATAAGCCATGATAACAATGATCTCCTATTTTAATAGAAATAACAGGCACGCCTACCACAGGTCTATGTTTATCTTTAGCACAAGGTTTAGCAATTCTAACAGTTTCACCGCAGAACTGAATAACATGCCCATCAATATTATCAGACAAGAGCTCTTTAACAATAGCAATATTAGGTTCAACTTTAACTTTCTCAGGAGGTGTATATGTTTTAATATTTCTTTTACGAACTACAGTTGAAGCTTTAGCACGAACCTTTATCCTAACAGGGAAAGGTGGTTTCTCAACATAAGAAGTAGGAACAATAGGATCATTATAAGTGACTGTCTTTTCTTCAACTTTAATAGGTGCAGCTACTTTTACTTATATGGGAGGATGATATTTAAACCACTTCTCCTTAGGGAGATCAACATAAGTAGCAAAAGATTCACAGAAAGAAGCTACTATCTCAGAATCAAGTCCATATTTAGTGCTAAACTTACGGAAAACATCGGTATCCATGAAAGATTTAACACAATCAAACTTAGGTGTTATACCTGACTCCTTACCATTGTTGAGGTCCCAATCTTCAGAGTTGCGTTTAATTCTATCCAATAAATCCCATCTAAAAATCCAATAGTCTTCATCATAAAAGAGCCAGCACAAGAAGTATCAAGCATGGTGCGATTGTTATCAGAAAGCCGAGCATAAATTTTTTGAAGAATTATTTCTCTTGGAAGCTCATGATTGGGGCATGAATATAACATTGATTTAAGCCTCCCCCAAACTCGAGTGATGCTTTCTCCTTCGCGAGGCCAAAAATTATATATATAATTGCGATCACGATGAACAAAATGCATAGGGTAATACTTTTGATGAAATTCCAATTTCAATCTTCTATAGTTCCATGATCCCATATCATCACATAGCCTATACCATGTCAATGCGTCTCCCTTCAAAGATAAAGGGAAGACCTTCTTCTTAGCAACATCATCGGAGATACCTGCAAGCTTAAATAATCCACAAACTTCATCCACATATATTAGGTGTTCATCAGGATGCTTTGTTCCATCTCCTGTAAAAGGATTAGCTAGCAGTTTTTCTATTATACTCGAAGGATAATCATAAGGAATTTCATTTTCAATAGGTTCAGTAGGTTGAGGAGCAACTCTTTGCTCTACTGGTCGGGGTGAAGATGCCCCGAACAAGCCCCTCAGAGGATTACTTTCCATAGTAACAAGTGACAGTAAATTTCAGTACACTATATAAAATTTTCCTTACCAAATTCCACCTACCAAAGGTGCTTCACTCCCCGGCAACGGCACCAGAAAAGAGTCTTGATGACCCACAAGTATAGGGGATCTATCTTAGTCCTTTCGATAAGTAAGAGTGTCGAACCCAATGAGGAACAGAAGGAAATGATAAACGGTTTTCAGCAAGGTATTCTCTGCAAGTACTGAAATAAGTGGTAACAGATAGTTTTGTAATGAGATAATTTGTAACGAGCAACAAGTAACAAAAGTAAATAAAGTGCAGCAAGGTGACCCAATCCTTTTTGTAGCAAAGGACAAGCCTGGACAAACTCTTATATAAGGAAAAGCGCTCCCGAGGACACATGGGAATATCGTCAAGCTACTTTTCATCACGCTCATGTGATTCGCGTTCGGTACTTTGATAATTTGATATGTGGGTGGACCGGTGCTTGGGTGTTGTTCTTACTTGAACAAGCATCCCACTTATGATTAACCTCTATTGCAAGCATCCGCAACTACAACAAAAGTATTAAGGTAATCCTAACCATAGCATGAAACATGGATCCAAATCAGCCCCTTACGAAGCAACGCATAAACTAGGGTTTAAGCTTCTGTCACTCTAGCAACCCATCATCTACTTATTACTTCCCAATGCCTTCCTCTAGGCCCAAATAATGGTAAAGTGTTATGTAGTCGACGTTCACATAACACCACTAGAGGCTAGACAACATACATCTCATCAAAATATCGAACGAATACCAAATTCACATGACTACTAATAGCAAGACTTCTCCCTTGTCCTCAGGAACAAACGTAA
>NC_053028.1:446630780-446645666 GCF_003073215.2 Triticum urartu
CCACATCTAGTGTGATTTTTCCTGTACAGCGCGCTTCCCGACTGGGGATTATTCCTCTAAAGGTTGTGCTGCTTCGCTCAATGCGGTTCCAGTCTATTTCCATTTTTTGAAGGGTTTCCTCGTAAATGAGGTTCAATCCGCTGCCGCCGTCCATGAGTACCTTGGTAAGACGAAAGCCGTCCACTATTGGACTGAGGACCAATGCGGCTGGTGCTCGGGCTGTTCGGAATTTAGGTTCATCACTGGCGTTAAAGGTAATAGCCGTGTCACTCCATGGGTTTATTGTTGCTACTTGGTAGACTTCGGCAAGGCTGCGGAGTGTCCTTTTTCGCATATTATTTGATGCGAAAGTCTCGAAGACTGTTAATACCGTATTGGTGTCTCTGGGGTGGCTTTCTGTGGCCTCCGGAATTAGGAGATTTTCGCCAATTTTGGCCACCTGCCGGAGTATCCAACATGCTCTGAGGCTGTGAGTTGGTGTGGCGTCCTCTGTACTGTGAATTTTACAGGGTCCATTAAGCCATCCTTCCAGTACGGTTCCATGCCCTGTAGAGGGTTTTTGCTTTTTAGTGCTTGACCCGGGTGACTGGTGATGATGCACCCTTTTATTTCGGACTGGGTTTGTATTCAGGGCCGGATTGTCCCAAAATTTTATTTCGGTTTTCCAGGCGCTTTCCATCGCACAGTACTTTCGTACAATGGACGCCAAGTCAGCGAAGCGTGTAATATCACGGCGACTTATGGCGTTGAGTATTCCCTTGTCCGTGCAATTATTGCAGAAGATTGAGATTGCGTCTTCCTCGCGGCAGTCCCTTAGCCTGTTCTTAACCAGGAGGAATCTGGCCCAGTAATGATGTACTGTTTCATCGGGTTCTTGCCTGATTTTGGATAGATCGCTTATGTTGGGGTGGGTGGGTGGAATTAAATCCGAAGCCTCACCCCATCTAAGGCTCAGAGGCCGAGGAATTTCTGAACTCGAAAATTTGGATTCCTGGATGTTGTCTAATGAATCCAGCCCGTCGCCTGACTCTAAGTTCAGGTCTTGAGTGATATCCTCCCCTCCGCGGGTATCCGGCTTGGAGGGATCGGGAATCCGGACGTAGCGAGTCCTTAAGATAGATGAAGGGTCGCCGCACTGTCCCTCTACCACGGCAACGTGATGGGTGACTTGGGGAGAGTTAATCTCTCTCAGATCGGTTTTAGGCCCAATCTGGTCGTAATCCGTAGCGACTCCCAGGGCGGCGAAGCGATCCAAGAGCTCGTTTATGGAGGAAAGCTCTATTGGATCTAACTGCTCGGCGAGTTCCGAGTTGACATGAAGATTGTTTTCGATGGCTCGAGAGGTCATCGTCGGCGCAGAAGCCGAACAGGCGGTCATAAGAAACCACCTAACCGGAGGGTTTGGCCGACAGCCAAAGCTCCCTTAGCAACGGTGCCGTCTTTAAAGACGGGGCGAGGCATCCTTCCTGATGGTGATGACACAGAGGAACTCTCAATGAAAGCACCAATGTCGGTGTCAAAACCGGCGGATCTCGGGTAGGGGGTCCCGAACTGTGCGTCTAGGCGGATGGTAACAGGAGACAAGGGACACGAAGTTTTACCCAGGTTCGGGCCCTCTCGATGGAGGTAAAACCCTACGTCCTGCTTGATTAATATTGATGATATGGGTAGTACAAGAGTAGATCTACCACGAGATCGAGGAGGCTAAACCCTAGAAGCTAGCCTATGGTATGATTGTTGATGTGTATGTTGTCCTACGGACTAAAACCCTCCGGTTTATATAGACACCGGATAGGGTTAGGGTTACATAGAGTCGGTTACAATGGTAGGAGATCTTCATATCCGTATCACCAAGCTTGCCTTCCACGCCAAGGAAAGTCCCTTCCGGACACGGGACGGAGTCTTCAATCTTGTATCTTCATAGTCCAGGAGTCCGGCTGAAGGTATAGTCCGGCTATCCGAACACCCCCTAATCCAGGACTCCCTCAGTCGCGATGTACAAGTACTCAAAGCCCCCGACAGCGCGGGGAAAGGGGCCCAGTATTTCGAGCCCCCAGACCGAAAAGGCCAAGAAAGAGGGATTGTCTGAAGGGCTTGGGCTGGTTGATGAAGCTTCTTTGAATGGAACTGACATGCTTCACACTTGGTTAGTAGGGCAGTTGCATCCTGGAGGGCGGTGGGCCAAAAGAAGCCTTGCCGGAACGCTTTGCCGGCAAGGGCTCTCGACCCTATGTGGGAGCCACACATGCCTCCATGTATTTCTGCCAACAGCCTCAGTCCGTCTTCCCGAGGAATCTGTGTTTGTGATCCATGAACAGCTACTACCACGCATTGGGCCTGAAACCAATGGACCCTCTCGACTTATTAACTGCCCTTGCCCTTTGTCCAGGAGATGCAACTAGTTTCTGGTGTTTGTAGGATATGTGTTCGCGGCCATGCGTACCGCTGACCCTAGGGGTGGGCTATTATGCGGTAGATACACCATGGCACGGTGTACCGGGCGCCCGTTTGGTGTCTCGGGAACCCTGCACACATCGTTTGGGGCTGTGAGCGAAACTCTGGCCGGATCTCCTCGCGGATGGAACCCGAATAGGCGATAAACCTGGACTAGAGACTTGTGTGGTTAGTCAGGGCGTGGACGACTCCCTCGCCAGGCTTCCGCTTGAAGGGTGCCGAGATACACGACGTGTACATGGTGGTAAGTGGCGAGAGCATGTGCGAAGAAGTACAGCCCTGCAGGGTTATAAATGATCTATTCGAATAGCCGTGTCCACGGTAAAGGACTTCTGGCTTGCCTATAACAGTTCATAGACATGTGAAAGTGGATACTCTAAAACTCGCAAGATAAGTGGGAGTGCTATGGATGGCCTTCGCGTAGGGAGACGGGAGCGGATCCATAGTGGTGTATTGATATGGTGAATATGTGGACTCGTGTGCGCCACCTCAAAAGAGTTGCTTGCAGTCGTAGTTCAGGTTAGCCACTGAGTCAAAGCTGGCTTGCTGCAGTTAAACTCCACCCCCCCTTGTTGATACCGATGCATATGTAGTTAGTTCTGATGTAAGTCTTGCTGAGTACATTTGTACTCAGTTCGCTAGTAGTTCCGTGTGGACTTCGACGTTTAGCTTGTTACCTCAGCTACGATCTTGTGCCCTCGGCAGGGTCTTGTAGATAGTCAGGCTTCTCAGCCTTCTTCATTTGTAGTTGTCTGTACTCAGACAAGTTAAGCTTCCGCATGTGCTTGTTGCTTGTATGCTCTGTATGTTGGGTCATGAGACCCATGTTTGTAATACTTGGCTCCTCGGAGCCTAATGAATAAATACTCTGAGTCGTAGAGTCTTGTTGTGATGCCATGTTGTATTTGCACATATCGAGCATATTGTGTGTATGATTGAAATGCTTGGTATGTGTGGGATCCGACAACCTAGTTGTTTATCCTTGGTAGCCTCTCTTATGGGGAAATGTAGTCTTGTGCTTCCATGAGCCATAGTAGTCCGCTACAGCCCGGTTCACCGGAGTCCTGCTAGCCCAAGCACTACTGCTCGGAACACTTGACTGGCCGGCATGTGATTCACTTTGTTCCTGTGTCTGTCCCTTCGGGGAAATGTCACGCGGTGACATCCGGAGTCCTGCCTAGCCTGCTACAGCCCGGGTTCCCGGAGTCCTGTTAGCCCAGTGCTACAGCCCGGATTCGCACGCTGCTGACCGACATGCTCGATGTTGATTCATGTATGCCTGTCCCCGTAAGTTAGTGCCACTTTGGGTTCACGACTAGTCATGTCGGCCCGGGTTCTCTGTCATATGGATGCTAGCGACACTATCATATACGTGAGCCAAAAGGCGCAAACGGTCCCGGGCCATGGTAAGGCGACACCCGTGGGAATACCGTGCGTGAGGCCGCAAAGTGATATGAGGTGTTACAGGATAGATCGGTGTGACTTAGAATCGGGGTCCTAACACACATCAAAAATTCTGTTTTTATCATTTACCTACTCGAGGACGAGCAGGAATTAAGCTTGGGGATGCTGATACGTCTCCAACGTATCTATAATTTTTGATTGTTCCATGCTATTATATTATCAACCTTGGATGTTTTATATGCATTTATATGCTATTTTATATGATTTTTGGGACTAACCTATTAACCTAGATCCCAGTGCCAGTTTCTGTTTTTTTCCTTGTTTTAGAGTATCGCAGAAAAGGAAAATCAAACTGAGTCCAATTGACCTGAAACATCACGGAACTTATTTTTGGACCAGAAGAAGTCCATGGAGTATCGGAGTTGGACCAAGAGAGTCCCGGGCTACCCAGGAGGGAGGGGGCGCGCCCACCCCTCTGGGAGCGCCCCCCTGCCTCGTGGACAGCCGGGAGGTCCACCGACGTACTTCTTCCTCCCATATATACCCATATACCCGAAAAACTATGGGGGCCACAATAGATCGGGAGTTATGCCGCCAGAAGCCTCCGTAGCCACCGAAAACCAATCTAGACCCGTTCCGGGACCCTGCTGGAGGGGGAACCCCTCACAGGTGGCCATCTTCATCATCCCGGAGCTCTCCATGACGAGGAGGGAGTAGTTCTCCCTCGGGGCTGAGGGTTGATGACCCACAAGTATAGGGGATCTATCGTAGTTCTTTTGATAAGTACGAGTGTCGAACCCAACGAGGAGCAGAAGGAAATAATAAGCGGTTTCCAGCAAGGTATTCTCTGCAAGTACTAAAATAAGTGGTAACAGATAGTTTTGTTATAGGATAATTTGTAACGAGCAACAAGTAACAAAATTAAATAAAGTGCAGTAAGGTGGCCCAATCCTTTTTGTAGCAAAGGACAAGCCTGGACAAACTCTTATATAGAGAAAAGCGCTCCCGAGGACACATGGGAATATCGTCAAGCTAGTTTTCATCATGTTCATATGATTCGCGTTCGGTACTTTGATAATTTGGTATGTGGGTGGACCGGTGCTTGGGTACTGTCCTTACTTGGACAAGCATCCCACTTATGATTAACCTCTATTGCAAGCATCCGCAACTACAACAAAAGTATTAAGGTAAACCTAACCATAGCATGAAACATATGGATACAAATCAGCCCCTTACGAAGCAACGCATAAACTAGGGTTTAAGCTTCTGTCACTCTAGCAACCCATCATCTACTTATTACTTCCCAATGCCTTCCTCTAGGCCCAAATAATGGTGAAGGTTATGTAGTCGACGTTCACATAACACCACTAGAGGAGAGACAACATACATCTCATCAAAATATCGAACGAATACCAAATTCACATGACTACTAATAGCAAGACTTCTCCCATGTCCTCAGGAACAAACGTAACTACTCACAAAGCATAAACATGTTCATAATCAGAGGGGTATTAATATGCATATAGGATCTGAACATATGATCTTCCACCAAATAAACCAACTAGCATCAACTACAAGGAGTAATTAACACTACTAGCAACCTACTAGCACCAATCCCGGACTTGGAGACAAGAATTGGATACAAGAGATGAACTAGGGTTTTGAGAGGAGATGGTGCTGATGAAGATGTTGATGGAGATTGCCCTCTCCCGATGAGAGGAGCGTTGGTGATGACGATGGCGATGATTTCCCCCTCCGAGGGAAGTTTCCCGGCAGAACAGCTCCGCCAGAGCCCTAGATTGGTTCCGCCAAGGTTCCGCCTCGTGGCGGCGGAGTTTCGTCCGAGAAGATGGCTTATGATTTTTCCCATCGAAAGACTTCATATAGCAGAAGATGGCCACCGGAGGGCCACCAGGGGGCCCACGAGGTAGGGGGGCGCGCCCCCCACCCTCGTGGGCAGGGTGTGGCCCCCCTGGTGAACTTCTTGCGCTCATATTTTTTATATATTCTGAAAACGTCTTCCATGAAGTTTCAGGACTTTTGGAGCTGTGCAGAATAGGTCTCTAATATTTGCTCTTTTTCCAGCCTAGAATCCCAGCTGCCGGCATTCTCCCTCTTTATGTAAACCTTGTAAAATAAGAGAGAATAGGCATAAGTATTGTGACATAATGTGTAATGACAGCCCATAATGCAATAAATATTGATATAAAAGCATGATGCAAAATGGACGTATCAAGGGTATGTACCAGTAGCTATGTGTTCGATCTCTCTCTCTCTCGTGTTTTTGAGGTGGTACGATCTTGATGTATTGCGAGCTTTGCTATTATAGTTGGATCTTATGATGTTTCTCCCCCTCTACTCTCTTGTAATGGATTGAGTTTTCCCTTTGAAGTTATCTTATCGGATTGAGTCTTTAAGGATTTGAGAACACTTGATGTATGTCTTGCGTTGGATACCCGTGGTGACAATGGGGTATTCTATTGATCCACTTGATGTATGTTTTTGGTGACCAACTTGCGGGTTCCGTACCTAGAACCTATGCATAGGGGTTGGCACACGTTTTCGTCTTGACTCTCCGGTAGAAACTTTGGGGCACTCTTTGAAGTACTTTGTGTTGGTTTGAATAGATGAATCTGAGATTGTGTGATGCATATCGTATAATCATACCCACGGAATACTTGAGGTGACATTGGAGTATCTTAGGTGACATTAAGGGTTTTTGGTTGATTTGTGTCTTAAGGTGTTATTCTAGTACGACTCTAGGATAGATTGAACGGAAAGAATAGCTTCCTGTTATTTTACAACGGACTCTTGAATAGAATTTATTGGAAAGAATAACTTTGAGGTGGTTTCGTACCCTACCATAATCTCTTCGTTTGTTCTCCGCTATTAGTGACTTTGGAGTGACTCTTTGTTGCATGTTGAGGGATAGTTATATGATCCAATTATGTTATTATTGTTGAGAGAACTTGCACTAGTGAAAGTATGAACCCTATGCCTTGTTTCAACACATTGCAATACCGTTTGTGCTCACTTTTATCATTAGTTACCTTGCTGTTTTTATATTTTCAGATTACAAAAACCTTATCTACCATCCATATACCACTTGTATCACCATCTCTTCGCCGAACTAGTGCACCTATACAATTTACCATTGTA
The DNA here is from genome assembly GCF_003073215.2 of Triticum urartu. Classification (NCBI taxonomy): domain Eukaryota; kingdom Viridiplantae; phylum Streptophyta; class Magnoliopsida; order Poales; family Poaceae; genus Triticum; species Triticum urartu. The sequence goes on from NC_053028.1 coordinate 446,637,798, forward strand.
TTGGGTGTGTTGGGGACACAAGAGACTCTTTGTTATTTGGTTGCAGGGTTGCTTGAGAGAGACCATCTTCATCCTACGCCTCCTACGGATTGATAAACCTTAGGTCATCCACTTGAGGGAAATTTGCTACTGTCCTACAAACCTCTGCACTTGGAGGCCCAACAACATCTACAAGAAGAAGGTTGTGTAGTAGACATTCTGGGAATGGGGGTCCCCAGACTTGCCTGCCTGCGGCCCTGTACGGCCCATCTTCACCAGCAAGCACTCAAGACCCTCGCGAGGGGCCAAGCCTCGTGAGGCGGACGACGCAAGACCTCCTCAGGGACGGCCTCACCAGGCTGGCTCGCGAGGGGCGGAGAGATCAAGGCAAGGGGCACCTCGTGAGGTCCCCATGACGTAAGCCATGACAACCAAGGCCAGGCGGGCGCCAGCGCGCAGTGTCCCCGTTTCCTCTTTGGTGTTAAAGAGGCAAGCGCAGGCGTGGAGTCCCGATGCATCAAGAAAAGGTTTCCATATCAGTGCAATAAGACCAAAACCAGCAGGACGGCAGGACGGAGGTCACCGTGGAGCCCAGGACGGCGTCACCACCAGAGCCTTTGGCAGGCGAAGACCATCTTTTGTCAGGATAGCTTGTACTAGATGTCCCCCTTCAAACTTGGCCATTGTGGGATCCCCTCCCGCTCAATATTTGGGGAGAGGACCCGGGCCTCTATAAAGGTGACTAGGCACCACAGTAGGCAGGGGGATCGGCTCATCCAGAGAAGCAAACTGATCTAGACGCAGATCATCCTCACCCACACAAGCTCTCCGAGCACTAGAACACCTCTCCCCATGAGGCTCTTCTTCCCCTGTACCTATTCATCCTCAGCCCCAGAGGCAATCCACCACACCACACTGGAGTAGGTTATTACACCACATCGGTGGCCCAAACCAGTATAAATCTTGTGTCCCTTGTTCTGCGGGTTCGACGCGCTAAGACATGAGATTGCGGTGAGGGCGAGAGCTAGAGGGGCAGAGATCTTTGTGCACACCCCTGTGTTCGTACCTCAAGGGTTTTGCCGGAACCCGAAATCCGACACATATGTGTCATGTTGTCTAATCATCCAAAACAGAATGCAATGGAATATTTCAAAGCATGTGAACTTTATAGTGGCATGTTTAGAAGTTAAAGAAAAGTAATGACATTTCACAAAACCAGAAACTTTGCACTGCATACACCAAATTTTCCTAACATAAAATGCTCATGAAGGCTCAAGCTCGACTCCACAAATCTTGATAACTTAATGGGAGTACAAGAAATTGATCAAAACAACACAATAGACCACAATAGCCTTGAAGAAACTAATCAGAACAACTTGATCAGAACCATTTATCACCACACCATGCTTTGACATTTACACATGTTTAGTAAAACTAGAATTGTATTACGGGTAGCAAAAAGGATGACAAGTAAACTTGTCTATCTAGTGAACACAACCACAACTCATAAATATTCTTGCCCCATCTAGTTAAATGTTGTAGGTGGATAAATCCAATGTGGATATGTTTGCAACACATAAGAATCAATCAGTATATGGAATTAAAGTCAATCACATGCATGATCCTAATACAACATGTTGTTTTTCCACGCTCGTGGTGGAATCAATGAAATGATGACATGGATGGGACATGCACCAACTAGAACCCATCACCCAACAAAAGAGGAAACAACGCCACAATGTCAACAACCACTCGAGGGAGTGAGTTTGCTAGTGCTTTTTGATCCTTGCGCCCATTGAAACATCCATTTTTCACCACCACAAAACGACAATATCACCAAACATGTAAAGCAAACGGATGACAATAGCACATGATAGCTTCTACACATCACTCTGATATTAGACTTTTCCCTGAAAAGGATACATATCTATTATAAAAGTTTATCAGAAATACAAAGCACCTCAAACATAATAAAAATTACATGGAGGTCTCTAGACCATCAAACGACCACAACCGCCACAACAATAAGCCACTGACATGTCGTTGTCACCTCTCCCCTACCGGAGCTGGCTTGACATTTTTGCTGATAGCTCGGAACTCTTAAAAATCTCTTGAAGGTGTAGGATCGACAAGAGGTGTCTAGAGGGGGGTGATTAGACCCTCAAACAAGAAAAGTAGCAGTTTTAAATTTCTTTAAGTTAAGGTGGAGTTTTAGCACAAGTTTAAACATTCACAATACATTTCAAGCAAGCATGGCAAGAGTATATGAGCAGCAGAAAGTAAAGCATGCAACTTGCAAGAAAGTAAAGGGATGGGATTGGAGTGTGCAAACGCAATTGGAGACATGGAGATTTTTGGCGTGGTTCCGATAGGTGGTGCTATCGTACATCCACGTTGATGGAGACTTCAACCCACAAAGGGTAACGGTTGTGCGAGTCCCAGAGGGCTCCACCCACGAAGGGTCCACGAAGAAGCAACCTTGTCTATCCCACCATGGCCATCACCCACGAAGGACTTGCCTCACTGGGTAGATCTTCACGAAGTAGGCAATCTCCTTGCCCTTACAAACTCCTTGGTTCAACTCCACAATCTTGACGGAGGCTCCCAAGTGACACCTAACCAATCTAGGAGACACCACTCTCCAAAAGGTAATAGATGGTGTGTTGATGATGAACTCCTTGCTCTTGTGCTTCAAATGATAGTCTCCCCAACACTCAACTCTCTCTCACAGATTTGGATATGGTGGAAAGATGATTTGAGTGGAAAGCAACTTGGGGAAGGCTAGAGATCAAGATTCTTGTGGTTGGAATTGGATATGTCTTGGTCTCAACACATGAGTAGGTGGTTCTCTCTCAGAAAATGAGTAGTGGAAGTGTAGGCACGTTCTGATGCTCTCCCACGAATGGAGGAAGGGTGGAGGGGTATATATAGCCTCCACACAAAATCTAACCGTTACACACAATTTACCAAACTCGGTGGGACCGAATCATGAAACTCGGTCAGACCGATTTAGTTCAAAATGTGAACGTTGGGATTTTCGGTGGGACCGATATGATCAACTCGGTGGGACCGATGTGCTAGGGTTAGGGTAAAACTCAACTCGGTTTGACCGATTACACAAACTCGGTGGGACCGATTTTGGTAATAAGCAAAACAGAGAGTTGGTCAAGCAAACTCGGTGGGACCGATTGCATATCTCGGTGAGACCGAAATTATTGCAACAGGCAACAGAGAGTTTGCAAGCCCATCTCGGTGAGATCGAGATCCCATCGGTGAGACCGAATTGATTAGGGTTTCTGGAAGTGGCTATGTCAAGTGAACTCGGTGGCGCCTGGATAGATCAAATCGGTGGGGCCGAGTTTGACTTTAGGTTTGGGACATATGTGGAAATGAGAAAGTGGTTGAGGGCTTTTGGAGCATATCACTAAGCATTTTGAGCAAGCAAGCCATTAAGCAACACCTCATCCCCTTTTAATAGTATTGGCTTTTCCTATGGACTCAATGTGATCTTGGATCACTAAAATGAAAATGTAGAGTCTTGAGCTTGAGCCAATCTTTGTCCTTAGCATCTTGAAGGGGTTCCACATCCTCTTGTCCAAGCCACTCCACTGTTGAACTCATCTGAAATATACTAGATGAAAATATTAGTCCAACAAGAGATATGTTGACATTAATTACCAAAATCACCCAGGGAGCAGTTGTGCTTTCAATCTCCCCCTTTTTGGTAATTGATGAAAACATACATCAAAGCTTTAGATAAAGATATAAAGAATAGCAAGTAAAGCTTTGGAAGGACATGTAACATGCATAGGCTCCCCCTACATGTATGCAATCATGTAAATATTGAGTATAAGAGCATGTGAATTCATAAGCATGACAGAGAAAGTAATGAGTTACATATATCTTGGCTATATGCATCACAGCAAATGATATAGATACATGAAATGTACCTTCATGTTCATGAGTCCTTCTTGCAAACAATATGTACATCAGCAAGAGATCATCATGCACATGAGTGTGATGCATATACTTACCTTGTGGTCTTGGGCTGGCTTTGGGAGAGATGAACCTGAGTAAACAAGGTTAGATAACACAGAAACATCTACTAATCAGAGCAAATAGCCACCCACAAGAGTACCAAGATTGGGATGACATGTAGTGAGTGAGTACTAGGTACTCTATTGGATATAGACATGTCCCCAAAGAGTAAAGATATGCAATGAATTCGAAGATTTCCTTCCCTTGGATGTCTTTATCCCCTTGAATCTTATATTGGATAATGGGAGAAGATAAGGCAAAAGAAAATCAGAGCAAAATCAATCGTAACAAACATACTAACATGTCTTTCCCCTCTTGAAGACATGTATCTTCTCTCCTATTTGAATACCAAGCATATGGGAAGACTAAGAAAACTTTTCTTCCCATAGGGTCTCTCTCTCCCTTTGATGTGATTAAGCTTTGATGTGATCTCTCTTCCCCGTTGACATCAATTTCCAAGAAGGGATCTTCTGGAGTGTGAGTCGAATAGGTTTGGTCCTTGAGTCACATGATAAAGCAACATGTAATGTAAGATGCTGGTATAGGTCAAGAATCATCGAGTGGAGCTGGAACAAATATGCAGGATGCAAATGGCAAAGTGTTTTCTCAGTATTAAAATCGGTGACACCGAGTTATTTTCTTCGGTGGCACCGAGGTGGTTCGTTTTAACCGAAAGAAAGAAACCATTGAGTCCGAGTTTAACACAGATAGAAAACCATTGTCATCTCAGCTCACTAGGCAAATAAGATCTCACAAAGATTTGCAAGGAATTAACTGAAAGCTTTGCAATGAATTGGATACAGGGAATGTAGAACAAAACAGAGAAAATAAAGAAATCTAGATGAAGTTTTTTTGATAAAAGGGAAAAAGGGAAACAAACATGCAAGAGACAAATGCAAGGACACAAGGAAACACTAGAGAACTTCATATAGAATTGGTCGGTGACAAAGTCACCTATGTTAGAGTATATTGACTGAGGAATCAAGTGAGAACACTTGATCGTAGGTCATACTCATTATTTAAGCTCAAAATGGGGTTACCATTTTTTGTTTAAGCATTTTGGTGTATTCACATCTTGTTGTGATGCTTTGATCCATGACTCGGGGTAGAGCTTCTCTAAGATGGAATAACTTACCTTGGGTGGTGGTCTTGATCTTGATCATGTAGTTGAACTTGTGTAGGATGCTCAAGGTTGATGTAGCTCATCAAGAGTTGGGAGCACCGCTTGTAGTTTTGAGTTCATCTGCCTACATGGGTTAGTCTTGCAAGGAAGAGCACTTGTGTATCCAAAATGACAAGCATGAAATTTGATACCAAATGAAATTTGAAATAGAAAAATTGTCAAAGGATATGTTGGAAGGTTTCATGCTACCTTGTCTTCAACCCACAAATTTGTAGAGACTTGGTGATGTAGAGATCGCTCAAGATGTGAGTGAGTTGCAATCTCATGAATTCGACAGTACTTCAGGATGCTGCTAACGTGACACTACGATCAGTGACTGAAAGCACAAGTGCTCCCTGGGTGGTTTTGGTAATTAATGTCAACATATCTCTTGTTGGACTAACACTTTTACCTAGTATGTTTCAGATAAGTTCAACAATGGAGTGGCATGGACTAGAGGATGTGGAACCCCTTCAAGATGCTAAGGACAAAGGATTGGCTCAAGCTTCAAGATCAAGACTCTACATTTTCTATTTTAGTGATCCAAGATCACATTGAGTCTATAGGAAAAGCCAATACTATCAAGAGGGGATGAGGTGTTGCTTAATGGCTTGCTTGCTCAAAGTGCTTAGTGATATGCTCCAAAACCCTCAACTACCTTCCCACATCCACATATGACCTAAACCAAAAGTCAAACTCGGCCCCACCGATTCTTTCTATCCGGCGCCACCGAGTTTCAAATGTCATAGCCACTGCCACAAACCCTAGCAAATCGGTTTCACCGATAGGGATCTCGGTCTCACCGAGATGGGATTGTAATCTCTCTGTGTATGTCCATTACCAAAATCGGTCTCACCGAGTTTGAGCAATCGGTACTACCGAGATTACAATGCAAACCCTCTGGTTAGCTTATTACCAAAATCGGTCCCACCGAGTTTGCCTGACCAACTCTCTGGTTAGCTTATTACCAAAATCGGTCCCACCGAGTTTGTGTAATCGGTCACACCGAGATTACGTTATGCCCTAACCCTAACCATATCGGTCCTACCGAGTTGCATCTCAGTCCCACCGAAAATCCTAACGGTCACTAGGTTTGCTGAATCGGTCCGACCGAGTTTAACCATTCGGTCCCACCGAGTTTGGCAAATTGTGTGTAACGGTTAGATTTTGTGTGGAGGCTATATATACCCCTCCACCCACTCTTCATTTCGTGGAGAGAGCCATCAGAACATACCTACACTTCCAATACACATTTTCTGAGAGAGAACCACCTACACTTGTGTTGAGGTCAAGATATTCCATTCCAACCATATGAATCTTGATCTCTAGCCTTCCCCAAGTTGCTTTCCACTCAAATCTTCTTTCCACCAAATCCAAATCCTGTGAGAGAGAGTTGAGTGTTGGGGAGACTATCATTTGAAGCACAAGAGCAAGGAGTTCATCATCAACACACCATTTGTTACTTCTTGGAGAGTGGTGTCTCCTAGATTGGCTAGGTGTCACTTGGGAGCCTCCAACAAGATTGTGGAGTTGAACCAAGGAGTTTGTAAGGGCAAGGAGATCGCCTACTTCGTGAAGATCTACCGCTAGTGAGGCAAGTCCTTCGTGGGCGACGGCCGTGATGGAATAGACAAGGTTGCTTCTTCGTGGACCCTTCGTGGGTGGAGCCCTCCGTGGACTCGCGCAACCGTTACCCTCCGTGGGTTGAAGTCTCCATCAACGTGGATGTACGATAGCACCACCTATCGGAACCACGACAAAAACATCCGTGTCTCCAATTGCGTTTGAATACTCCAAACCCTTCTCTTTACATTCTTGCAAGTTGCATGCTTTACTTTCCGCTGCTCATATACTCATTGCATGCTTGCTTGATATGTATTGTGTTTGTTAAACTTGTGCTTAAACTCCACTTAAACTTAAGAATATTAAAAACTGCAACTTTTGGCACTTAGTGTCTAATCACCCCCCCTCTAGACACCTCTTCTCGATCCTTTCAATTGGTATCAGAGCTTTGGTCTCCATTGCCTTGGTTTAAACACCATTGGAGGAAGATGGATGTGTCTACTTTGGGGAGTCTTAGACATAGAGTGCCTATTCTTGATGGAGAGTATTTTCATGAGTGGAAAAATGAAATGCTTGAGATTTTCAATGAATATCATTTGAACAAGTACATTACTAGCCCTTGTGCACCTCATGTTGATCCTTTGCACCCTACCCTAGATGAAGATATTGACATGATTCGCAATCTTAGAACTGTTGAGCTCATCATTAGAGGCTTGCCTAGAAACTTGATTAGATGTTTGCCTACTCAAGTGTGCCTACACCATATGGAAATTTCTTGAGGAACTCTTTCCTAATTACTCCTTGAAAGATCTAGATGAAATCCTCCATAAGTCTATTGCTTTGATTAAGATGAGTTCCAATGATCCCAAATTTGGTGACTGCTTATTTGAGCTTACTAATCTTACGAGTGCCAAAGGAGATGTTGGAATCATTAGCAATATCATTTCCAGAGCTATTAGAATTCATAAAGATAACTATAGAAATGATCATTTATCTAATGAATTGCCCTCTCTAGGAATTGATCAATCACAAGATGATGTTGAACATGAATACTCAGATGAGGATGAGGATGATGATGATAGTGACTATGATCTTGACGATGCAATGAGGCATTTTGGTCCTTATGG
>NC_053028.1:446646666-446769372 GCF_003073215.2 Triticum urartu
GGCTGTAGCGGACTACTATGGCTCAAGGAAGCACTAGACTACATTTCCCCATAAGAGAGGCTGCCAAGGACAAACAACTAGATTGTCGGATCCCACACATAGCAATACACGTCACACGTACGCATAACATGCAAGTATGTGATGTACAACATGGCATCACAACATAATGCAACTCATATAGATAAAGGCTCAGAAGAGCCACATAGCATAAATACAAATAGGGGTCACATGACCCATCATTTAGAGCATACAAGCAACGGAAGCATTACATGTCTGAGTACAGACAACTACAAAAAAAAAGGCCGAGAAGCCTGACTATCTACAAGTCCCTCCAAGGTACAAGATCGTAGCTGAGGTAACAAGCTATTCGTCGAAGTCCAAGCGGTACTACTAGTGACACAGATGTCTCATCTGCAAAACATAAATCAAGCAAACGTGAGTACAAAGGTACTCAACAAGACTTATGTCAGATCCTATCATACATGCATTTGTATCAAGAAGGTAATGTGGGGTTTAGTTGCAGCAAGCCAGCTTTGACTCAGTGGCTATCCTGTTCTACGACAATGAGAAACTTCTTTGAGGTGAGGCAGCGCACACGAGTCCACTAATCACCACATCAATACACTACTATGGATTCATCCCCGTCTCTCCTACGAGAAGGCCATCCATAGCACTCACACTTGTCTTGAGCATTTTAGAGTATCCACTTTAAGTTGTCTAGGTACCACGTAAGCATCCAAGAAGTCCATAACCGAGGACACGGCCATTCGAATAGATTATGATAACCCTGCAGGGGTGTACTTCATCACACACGCTCTCACCACTTATCACCATATACCTGTCATGTATCTCGGCAACCTTCAAGTGGAAGCCTGGCGAGGGTGTCGGCCACGACCTAACTAACCACGCAAGACTCTAATCCAGGTTTATCACCTATTTGGGTTCCATCCGCAAGGAGATCCGGCCGGGGTGTCGCTCACGGCCCCAAACGATGTGAGCAGGGTTCCCAAGCCCACCATCCGGGTGCCACTTGGTACACCGTGCCACCTGTGCCTAGTCTGTCCCGAGCCCACCCTGCCGGGTGCCACTCGGTAGAAAAATAGCACTACCTACAAACACCAGAAACTATTTGCAACTTCTGGACAGAGATCAAGGCGGTTAATAAGCCGAGAGAGCTTGGAGCGCCCGGAGCCCAATGTGTGGTAGTAGCTAGTCATTGGACAACTTGCACAGAACTCAGTTCTTAAGGACGGTCCCAATGAGACAACCCACCATGTACTCCTACATGGCCTCTCACCGCTACCTTTACCAAATCGTGTTCACACGCTTAACTCTCAGCACCAGAACATATCATAACACTCCAATTCATTCCTGATGAATCAGACCTGACACAACTCTAAGCAATAGCAGGCATGGCATGGTAGAAGCACAGCATGGCTCAAACAACTCCTACATATGCTAGTGGGTTTCAACTATTTACTGTGGCAATGACATGTCATGCAAAGGAATGGGTTCAACTACCATAGCATAAAGTAGCAGTTGAATCGTTGTTGTTCTAATGCAATAAATGAGAGCAGGAGCGAGAGAGTAGGATTTTATCGGAATGAACAAGGGGGGGTTGCTTTCCTGGTAGATCAATAGGGGGGCACTGCTCCACTGATAGGTGCTCCCGAACACTTTTCGGAGCAGGACCTATCAAGAAGGAACGGTGTCGAAAATCAAACACAAGTATATGCAACAATATGATGCATGATCATGGCATGAATATGTGATGTTGTTTGAGTTAATGCATCTAGCATTTATTTAGTTGAGGTCCATTTGAACCAAGGGTTTAAATGCAACTCCAAAATAAGCTCTTAAATATGCCATAAGTGTGTTTTCATATATACAACATGTATAGGTTGGTTTGTCATGCATGAAAATGGTACAGATGGATAGATTGAATTTTTCTGATCATTTTTCATATATAAATTATTTCAATCTGAGCTACGGTTGAATTTCTATGATTTTTGGAAGTTTTGAATATATTCTGGAATTTCCTGATTAATTTTAAACCAGAAAATGAGATATTGCGTCAGCATGATGTCATGCCTGCGTCAGCAGGTCAACAGAGCCGACCAGGTCAAACCTGCCATGTGGGGTCCACACGTCAGTGACCGGTTAGTTAATAGAGTTAATTAGATATTAAACTAATCCTAACAAAAACATTAGCAGGGCCAGGCCCCACCTGTCATTGACCCTGGGTGGTCAAATCTGGACAACTGGGGGGGGGGGGGGTTAGTTAGCGCGTGTTGACCCGGTCAATCCCGCCGGCGTTTAGCCGCCGGCGAGGCCGAACGCGGCGGAGGGCTCGGGATCGTGTCTCCGGCGACCAAATGGGCCGCAGAGACCATCCCCGAGGAGCTGGTGCTCGCGCGCATCCAGTGGAGCAGTCGGGAGGCTGCGGGGGCGGCGGAGCTCGCTGGAGCGAAGCTCGCGGCGGCGGCCGGTGTTCGGGCGCGAGCGGGGATACGGCTGCGGTGTGCGAGGGCGAGAACAGAGAGGGGGAGGAGGAGGAGCAGCTCACGGCGATCTCGATGGGCTTGACGGCGAGCTCGGGGACGCGCCGTGGTCGACGGGGCGGCGATGGGGATCCACGGCGGCCGGCGGTGAATGAGACGACGGCGGCAATGATGGAGACCGTCCGGAGGTGCGTGGCTCGACGAGGAGGTAGCAGGCGACGTGGCGAAGGTTCTGAGCACGGGGAGAGGGCGAGGGGGAGGCGGTGGCTATGGCAACGGTGGCCGATGGCGACGGCAGCGCTTCGGGCGCGGGGAGAGGGAGAGATCCAGGAGAGGAGGGAGAGCGAGAGAGAGTGCGAGAGGTCCGGGGCAGCGCGTGGCGACGTTCGGGACGGCCAGGGCGTCGTGGGAGAGGCCAGGCAGGCAGGTGGCGTGGCCGGACGCGTGGCCGCACGCGTCGGGCGTGTGCCTCTATCCTCCTGGCGCGAGGAAGGGGACGACTGGCACTGCCAGTCAGCTGGGCTGGCCTGTTGGCCATTGGGCCAGGCCAGGCTGCACAGGGAGGTAAGTGCAGGTGGGGTTTCTTCCCTTTTGCTTCTATTTTGTTTTTGTTTTCTATTATCTGACATTTGTTTTGATTTAATAAAAATACTAAATCATTTTATTTTATTCTGTAAATTTTAGTAGGGACTAGTTGGACCACTCCAAAGCCCCTCACCAAAATTCAGAATTATTGGACAATATTTTATATATAATAAAATATTTATCCAACGCAAATAATTACTCGATTAATTCCAAATGCCCAAAATAAATACTTATGAGCTACTAAAGATATTGGTTTGATTTTTATCTATGTCCAATATTTTCAGAGAGCAACATGAACATTTTCTTGGACCTTTTTGGAGAAATTTTTATCTGGGTCATTTCCAGAAATGATTTCTGAGGGTTTCACAATCCCCATTTCAAAGTTAAATGAAATTTAAACATGATGCACACATGACTAGCTAGCCTAGGTCATACCAGAACTAGGGATGTGACAACTCTCCCCCACTCGAAGAAATCTCGTCCCGAGATTCAGGAGTCGGCGGGAAGAAAGCGGGGTACTCAAGTCGAAGACGATCTTCACGCTCCCAAGTAGCTTCTCTCTCGGAATGATGAGACCACTGAACCTTGAGAAACTTGATGTTATGACGTCGAGTGACATGCTCTGCTTGTTCAAGGATGCGAACAAGGTACTCTCGATATGTGAGGTTATCTTGGAGATCAAGCGTTTCGTGGTCCACTCCGCGGATGGGATCCGAGAAGCAACGCCTGAGTTGAGAGATGTGGAAGACATCATGAACTCGAGAAAGATGTGGTGGTAGTTCCAACTGGTAGGTAACCTCTCCTCGTTTAGCGAGAATGAGATAGGGACCAATGTAATGAGGAGCCAACTTGCCCTTGATACCGAATCGATGGGTACCCTTCAAAGGGGTAACCCGAAGGTAAGCTTTGTCGCCAATTTCATAAGCCACTTCCTTATGACTACGGTCATACTGGCCCTTTTGACGAGATTGGGCTATTTTCAAATTCTCACGAATGATGCAAACTTGTTCTTCTGCCTCCTGGATCATATCCGGTCCAAAGAATTGTCTTTCACCGGTTTCTGACCAGTTCAAAGGTGTTCGACATCTTCGTCCATATAGAATCTCAAAAGGAGCTTTCTTGAGGCTGGATTGGTAGCTGTTGTTATAAGCAAACTCGGCGAAGGGAAGACACTTCTCCCAATCCATACCGAATGAGATAACACAAGCTCTAAGCATGTCTTCAAGAATCTGGTTGACCCTTTCCACCTGACCACTTGATTGAGGGTGGAAAGCGGTACTGAAGGAAAGATGGGTGCCCATGGCAGTTTGGAAGCTCTCCCAGAAATGAGAAGTGAAAAGACTACCACGGTCTGAATTGATCTCTAGTGGAACACCATGAAGTGACACTATTCGAGAAATATATAAGTCAGCGAGCTGACTAGCAGTGATACTCTCTCGAACAGGTAGGAAGTGAGCCACTTTGGAAAGACGATCAATGACTACGAAGATAGCATTATTCCCTCTCTTGGTCCTGGGAAAGCTGGTGATGAAGTCCATACCAACTTTATCCCATTTCCACTCAGGAATAGCTAAAGGTTGAAGGGTGCCAGTAGGTCTCTGATGCTCTGCCTTCACGCGACGACAAACGTCACAGTTAGCAATAAATTGAGCAATTTCTCTCTTCATCCTAGTCCACCAGAACCTCTGGCGTAGGTCCTGATACATCTTAGTACTACCGGGATGAATCGTGAGAGGAGATTCATGCGCCTCCTTAAGGATTAATTGTCGAAGATGTTGATTCTTGGGAACCACCAAGCGACTCTCAAAGAAAACAACACCACGATCATCTATAGAGAAACTACCACCAACTCCTTTGTTAATGTTTCTCTTGATCCGGGAAATTCCCGTATCCTACTTCTGAGCAGAGATGATTTGATCCACAAGAGTAGGTTTCGCCACCAAGGTAGAAAGGAATCCGTGAGGAGCAAGGTGGAGGTTAAGCTTACATAATTCCTCATGGAGAAGTGGTTGGCCCTGCTGCAACATGAGATTGTTGCAATAGGACTTACGACTTAGCGCATCAGCCATGACATTCCCCTTGCCTGGGGTGTAGGTAATCCCTAAGTCGTAATCTGAGATCAACTCCAGCCAACGTCTTTGCCTAAGGTTAAAATCTGGTTGGGTGAAGATATATTTGAGACTCTGGTGATCGGTGTAAATCTCGCAACGTTTACCAAGAAGGTAATGTCGCCAGGTCTTAAGTGCATAGACTATGGCTGCAAGCTCTAGATCATGTGTAGGATAATTCTCCTCATGTGGATGCAACTGTCGAGATGCATAGGCAATCACATGGCGATCTTGCATAAGAATGCAACCTAGTCCCTGTCGTGAGGCATCACAATAGATAACAAAGTCCTTAGTGAAATCCGGTGGCACAAGTATGGGAGCAGAAGTCAAGCGTCTTTTCAGTTCCTGAAAACTGTGCTCACACTGTGGGGACCACTCAAACTTTTTATCTTTCTTGAGAAGTTCCGTGAGAGGTTTGGCCACTTTGGAGAAGTTCTCAACGAATCGGCGACAATAACTGGCTAGACCAAGGAAACTCCTAACTTGCTTAACTGTTTCAGGCGGAGTCCAATCAAGAACGGCCTGAACTCTTTCGGGATTGACAGCAATGCCCTTACCAGAGATTACGTGGCCGAGATAGGTCACTTCTGGCAACCAAAATTCGCACTTGGAGAACTTGGCATAAAGGCGGTGCTCTCTGAGTTTTCCTAGCACAAGTCTAAGATGTTCGGCATGCTCTTCCTCGTTCTTCGAGTAAATAAGGATATCATCGAGGTAAACCACGACGAACTTATCTAAGTACTCCATGAAGATCGAGTTCATCAAGCGAGAGAAAGTAGCTGGAGCGTTGGTTAGACCAAAGGACATGTCGATGTACTCGTACTGACCATAACGAGTGACAAAAGCCGTCTTAGGAATGTCCCCATTTCTGATCTTGATTTGGTGGTAGCCTAACCTCAAATCCATCTTGGAAAAGACTGAGGATCCAGCGAGCTGATCATACAGGTCGTTGATCCTGGGGAGCGGATACTTGTTCTTTATCGTGACCAAATTAACGGGACGATAATCTACAACCATCCGGTCCGTACCATACTTCTTCTTGACGAAGAGAACGGGGAAAGCCCAGGGAGAAGAACTAGGACGAATGAAACCCTTTTGCAAGGATTCATCGAGTTGTTTCTTAAGCTCAGCTAGTTCTAAGGGTGCCATCTTGTAAGGTCTCCTAGAGATTGGAGCGGTTCCTGGGATAAGATCTATGACAAATTCTACATCTCTGTTAGGTGGAATACTTGGCAGTTCCTCTGGAAAAACATCCGGAAAGTCACGGACTACCGGGATATCTTCAAGGTCAGGAAGAGGGTTGGCATTAAGAGAATAGAGCTGACGCTTTGCAACCCTAGTGGAGACGGTGACTATCTTGCCAGATGGGTGTGTAAGCTGAACAGACCTAGTGTAACAATCAATCTTGGCATAATGAGCTTTCATCCAGTCCATACCCAAGATGATGTTAATATCCGTAGACTTGAGGGCTATAAGTGACGCAAGGAATACAAGTCTGTCAACAAGGATTTCATTACCATGGCTTACACTAGAAGTTTGCCATTTGGATCCAAGAGTTTGAATTACTAGTGGAGAGGGCATATCACAAAAGGATATGTTGTGCAAGCTGGCATAACTTTCGGAAATGAAGGAATGAGATGCTCCGGTATCAAACAGAACCGAAGCTGGATGACAGTTGACAAGGAGTGTACCAAGAATGACATCCGGATCATCATGAGTGTCTTTAGTTGAGACGTGATGCACACATCCACGTTCAGTGGGAGCTGACTTGACACTAATCATCTTGCGTGATGGCTTACCACGGCCAACAGACTTCTCAGGCTGGGGTGGAGCATAGTTGGTTTGAGAGCAGTCACGTGCATAGTGTCCTGGCTCTCCGCATGTGAAACAAGTCCCTGAAGTAGGACGTGGACCCGCATTGACAAGCGGTCTACCAATAGGCCTGGGTGGAGCATGTAACTAAACTGGGTGAGGTGCCACACAATATGGCCTTGGTGAATATCTGGGTGGAAGAGCGGAGTTCGGAACCAAAATCCGGCGCTTCTGCGAACTAGAACCGGAGAAAGAAACCAAATCACGGGTGTGCTTACGAAACTCCTCGTAAGTGAGCTGAGCTGTCTCCGCATTAATGGCCTTGTTCACAAGAGCCTGGAATGTATTGCAATGATGCAAGTGGAGATCACGACGCAACTTGGGGTTGAGACCCTTTCGGAACCTAGGCTGCTTCTTGGCGTCCGTGGACACCTCTTCTGTAGCATAGCGAGCAAGGTTCTCAAACTCTCTGCTGTAAACATCAACAGCCATCTTACTCTGGGTGAAACTACAAAACTCTTCTCTCTTGCAATCAATGAGAGCCTGAGGAATGTGATGCTCGCGAAAAGCCTCAGTGAAATCTCTCCAGGTGGTTTTCTGGCCAGCTGGAAGCATAGCCTCATAGTTCTGCCACCAAATACTAGTAGGACCTTCCAGATGATAAGCAGCGTAGGTGACCTTGTTACTTTCAGCTACGTTCGCTGAACGCAGCTTGTGTGTGATACTACGTAGCCAGTCATCTGCATCGAGTGGTTCAATGGAATGATGGAAGGTAGGTGGTTTCAGACCGATGAAATCATAGATGGACGCTGATTCTTTGTGCTGACAGGAGGTGTTCTCCTCAATACATGCTAACAAGCGATTAGACTCTCGCTTGTTCTTCTCAACCTCTAACATGAACTCTGCCAACGAAGACTGGTCGGGAGGATCCTCATCCCTACCATCTCCGTGGTTCCGGCTACGAGCAACAGAACTTCGGTTAACCGGCAACATCCTGAAGAACGAAGCCAAGGAAAACAAGGATGGAATCAGCATCAACTATAGGATGCAGAAGGTAGCACAAGAATTTAGTATCTCTCAAACTCCTAGGACAAATTCCGGCAGCATAACGGCAGTAAAATGCTCAAAATGAGACATCCTGCAAATGATGGGGTAGCATCAAACTCAACATCATCACCCAAGGTTTTGAGATATTACTAAACAGACTACACCGGAGGTACTCGAACTGGGATATGACTCTGATCAACCAATCCTAAGAGACTATGGAGTAGTAACACGTGATCCTGATAGACGGAAGAGAAAGCCTAGTTCCTTAACCCCGTAGGAAAGATAGGATGACTCAGATCAGAAGGCATGAGGCATAAGGAGTAAAAAGAGCCCTACGTTCCCTTTCACAATCAATTCCCCTATATAGCTAAAGAATTTCTAGACTCAACTTCGACTAGGTTGGCTTGGTAATCCTACAGGCAGTCAGGCTCTGATACCAAAGCTGTCGGGACCCGATTCTAAGTCACACCGATCTAGCATGTAACACCTCATATCACTTTGCGGCCTCACGCACGGTATCCCCACGGGTGTCGCCTTACCATGGCCCGGAACCGTTTGCGCCGCCTTTTGGCTCACGTATATGATAGTCGCTAGCATCACATGATAGAGAACCCGGGCCGACATGGCTAGTCGTGAACCCAAAGCGGCACAGACCTATGGAGACAGCATACATGAATCACATCGAGCATGTCGGTCGGTCAACAGCGTATGAATCAGGGCTGTAGCACTGGGCTAACAGGACTCCGGAAGTCACCGCGTGACATTTCCCCGAAGGGACAGACATAGGAACGAAGTGGAACACATGCCGGCCAGTCAAGTGTTCTGAGCAGTAGTGCTGGGCTAGCAGGACTCCGGTGAACCTGGCTGTAGCGGACTACTATGGCTCAAGGAAGCACTAGACTACATTTCCCCATAAGAGAGGCTGCCAAGGACAAACAACTAGATTGTCGGATCCCACACATAGCAATACACGTCACACGTACGCATAACATGCAAGTATGTGATGTACAACATGGCATCACAAAATAACGCAACTCATATAGATAAAGGCTCAGAAGAGCCACATAGCATAAATACAAATAGGGGTCACATGACCCATCATTTAGAGCATACAAGCAACGGAAGCATTACATGTCTGAGTATAGACAACTAAAAAAGAAAAAGGCCGAGAAGCCTGACTATCTACAAGTCCCTCCAAGGTACAAGATCATAGCTGAGGTAACAAGCTATTCGTCGAAGTCCAAGTGGTACTACTAGTGAGACAGATGTCTCATCTGCAAAACATAAATAAAGCAAACGTGAGTACAAAGGTACTCAGCAAGACTTACGTCAGATCCTATCATACATGCATTTGTATCAACAAGGTAATGTGGGGTTTAGTTGCAGCAAGCCAGCTTTGACTCGGTGGCTATCCTGTTCTACGACAATGAGAAACTTCTTTGAGGTGAGGCAGCGCACACGAGTACACTAATCACCACATCAATACACTACTATGGATTCATCCCCGTCTCTCCTACGAGAAGGCCATCCATAGCACTCACACTTGTCTTGAGCATTTTAGAGTATCCACTTTAAGTTGTCTAGGTACCACGTAAGCATCCAAGAAGTCCATAACCGAGGACACGGCTATTCGAATAGATCATGATAACCCTGCAGGGGTGTACTTCATCATACACGCTCTCACCACTTATCACCATATACCCGTCATGTATCTTGGCAACCTTCAAGCGGAAGCCTGGCGAGGGTGTCGGCGATGATCTAACTAACCACGCAAGACTCTAATCCAGGTTTATCACCTATTTGGGTTCCATCCGCAAGGAGATCCGGCCGGGGTGTCGCTCACGGCCCCAAACAATGTGAGCAGGGTTCCCAAGCCCACCATCCGGGTGCCACTTGGTACACCGTGCCACCTGTGCCTAGTCTGTCCCGAGCCCACCCTGCCAGGTGCCACTCGGTAGAAAAATAGCACTACCTACAAACACCAGAAACTATTTGCAACTCCTGGACAGAGATCAAGGCGGTTAATAAGCCGAGAGAGCTTGGAGCGCCCGGAGCCCAATGTGTGGTAGTAGCTAGTCATTGGACAACTTGCACAGAACTCAGTTCTTAAGGACGGTCCCAATGAGACAACCCACCATGTACTCCTACATGGCCTCTCACCACTACCTTTACCAAATCGTGTTCACATGCTTAACTCTCAGCACCAGAACATATCATAACACTCCAATTCATTCCCGATGAATCAGACCTGACACAACTCTAAGCAATAGCAGGCATGGCATGGTAGAAGCACAGCATGGCTCAAACAACTCCTACACATGCTAGTGGGTTTCAACTATTTACTGTGGCAATGACAGGTCATGCAGAGGAATGGGTTCAACACCGTAGCATAAAGTAGCAGTTGAGTCGTTGTTGTCCTAATGCAATAAATGAGAGAAGGAGCGAGAGAGTAGGATTTTATCGGAATGAACAAGGGGGGGGTTGCTTGCCTGGTAGATCAATAGGGGGGCACTGCTCCACTGATAGGTGCTCCCGAACACTTTCCGGAGCAGGACCTATCGAGAAGGAACGGTGTCGAAAATCAAACACAAGTATATGCAACAATAGGATGCATGATCATGGCATGAATATGTGATGTTGTTTGAGTTAATGCATCTAGCATTTATTTAGTTGAGGTCCATTTGAACCAAGGGTTTAAATGCAACTCCAAAATAAGCTCTTAAATATGCCATAAGTGTGTTTTCATATATACAACATGTATAGGTTGGTTTGTCATGCATAAAAATGGTACAGATGGATAGATTGAATTTTTCTGATCATTATTCATTTATAAATTATTTCAATCTGAGCTACGGTTGAATTTCTATGAAGTTTTGAATATATTCTGGAATTTCCTGATTAATTTTAAACCAGAAAATGAGATATTGCATCAGCATGACGTCATGCCTGCGTCAGCAGGTCAACGGAGCCGACCAGGTCAAACCTGACGTGTGGGGTCCACACGTCAGTGACCGGTTAGTTAATAGAGTTAATTAGATATTAAACTAATCCTAACAAAAACATTAGCAGGGCCGGGCCCCACCTGTCATTGACCCTGGGTAGTCAAATCTGGTCAACTGGGGGGGTTAGTTAGCGCGGGTTGACCCGGTCAATCCCGCCGTCGTTTAGCCGCCGGGGAGGCCGAACGTGGCGGAGGGCTCGGGATCATGTCTCCGGCGACCAAATGGGCCGCGGAGACCATCCCCGAGGAGCTGGTGCTCGCGCGCATCCAGTGGAGCAGTCGGGAGGCTGCGGGGCGGCGGAGCTCGCTGGAGCGAAGCTCGCGGCGGCGGCCGGTGTTCGGGCGTGAGCGGGGATACGGCTGCGGTGTGCGAGGGCGAGAACGGAGAGGGGGAGGAGGAGGATCAGCTCACGGCGATCTCGATGGGCTTGACGGCGAGCTCGGGGACGCGCTGTGGTCGACGGGGCGGCGATGGGGATCCACGGCGGCCGGCGGTGAATGAGACGACGGTGGCGACGATGGAGGCCGTCCGGAGGTGCGTGGCTCGACGAGGAGGTAGCAGGCGACGTGGCGAAGGTTCTGAGCACAGGGAGAGGGCGAGGGGGAGGCGGTGGCTACGGCAACGGTGGTCGGTGGCGACGGCAGCGCTTCGGGCGCGGGGAGAGGGAGAGATCCAGGGGAGGAGGGAGAGCGAGAGAGAGTGCGAGAGGTCCGGGGCGGCGTGTGGCGACGTTCGGGACGGCCAGGGCTTCGGGGGAGAGGCCAGGCAGGCAGGTGGCGTGGCCGGACGCGTGGCCGCGCGCGCCGGGCGTGTGCCTCTGTCCTCCTGGCGCGAGAAAGGGGACGACTGGCACTGCCAGTCGGCTGGGCCGGCCTGTTGGCCACTGGGCCAGGCCAGGCTGCACAGGGAGGTAAGTGCAGGTGGGTTTTCTTCCCTTTTGCTTCTATTTTGTTTTTGTTTTCTATTATCTGACATTTGTTTTGATTTAATAAAAATACTAAATCATTTTATTTTATTCTGTAAATTTTAGTAGGGACTAGTTGGACCACTCCAAAGCCCCTCACCAAAATTCAGAATTATTGGACAATATTTTATATATAATAAAATATTTATCCAACGCAAATAATTACTCGATTAATTCCAAATGCCCAAAATAAATACTTATGAGCTACTAAAGATATTGGTTTGATTTTTATCTATGTCCAATATTTTCAGAGAGCAACATGAACATTTTCTTGGACCTTTTTGGAGAAATTTTTATCTGGGTCATTTCCAGAAATGATTTCTGAGGGTTTCACAATCCCCATTTCAAAGTTAAATGAAATTTAAACATGATGCACACATGACTAGCTAGCCTAGGTCATACCAGAACTAGGGATGTGACATTTGGACTCTCCTAGCTCCCTCTATGCCTATATATACACCACCCTCCCGAAATTCGCGGATCCCCTTCGTCCAAACCCTAGATCCACCCTCTCCTAGCGTGCCGGACAAAAATCCAGCCCCGGACACGTCCGCTTTCTTCGCCGCCGCCTCCGCGCCAATCACCGTCCGCCACGTGTCCCAGCCGGCGCCCCACTTCACCGCGAACCGCGCCGGCCCGCGAAGCCCGCCGCGGGCCCTCCCGGCCCGCGCCCCCGAACCACTCGCCCCGCCACCCGGCGACTCGCTGTGCCGCCCCGCTCTCCCCGCCGCCTTACCGGGACCGCCGGACACCGTCACGCCTCTCGCCGCCCGGCGACGCCGCCGCCGTTGCGGCCACCGCGGCGCCATCGTCGCGTCGCCGCCACCACGGTCGGAACCGCCGCAGGGGACGCCGCCCTCGTCGTCCGGCCTCCCCTCGTCTCCGGCAACCCCCTCGCCGGACTACCTCGACTCCGGCTGGCCCCTCCTCTCCGGCGAGTTCATCGTCATCTATAGTGTTCTCCGGCGACCGCCTCGGGAAGCGTGCAGATCTGGATCTGAGGAGATCCACTCGGTTGACTTTCCCCTCCTAACCCTATTTTATTTTGCGTTTTTCGTCATGTCGTAACTCCGGATCCATAGCTCCGTTTTGGGCATATAGCATATCAAAATGTTCGACTCAGAGAGTACATCATTTCATTCCATTGCATCATTTTCATTTGAGTTCATCTTGATGCCCAAAATGCTGTTAGAAGAGTGCTACTTGAGATATTTGTCAGATCTGCTACTCCATCTAGATTTTTGTCATTTTTGCCATGATTATTGTGTGCATGATATGCCCATGAGCTCTACATATGTTTTGTTAAGGGTTTTGCCATATTTCCAGAGGTGCAACCCATGTATTTTTGTGATGTGTGTGGTAACTAGCACAAGCTTGCAAAGTGAGGCACTTGGTAATGCTGATTTCAGGGACTTAGCATTTCCACTAAGTCCTTGATCTGTTTATCTCATGTTGCCATATGTTCATATTGTTTCCTAGTGATCCGTGCCTCTTTTGAGGATGATCAGTAAGGATGTTTTGTTGATCTTGTAGTGCTCTATCAATCCATGGCTTTGTTTGCAATTATGGAGCACCCTAGCTTGAGTCAATCGAGCTCTACTTTTGCTACTTCGTGAATCTGGGCAGATTGTCTACTTGTTAGTGATTTTGCCGATGTTGTTGTAGCTGATCCGTGCATGCTATGTTATTGTTCTTGACATGTCTAGCTTGCATTTTGTGTATTCTTGATGGGTGTATGCTTGGATTATCATGACTTGCTCTGTAGTGAGTGCATCGAGCTCATAAACATGCCTACTTGATATCTGTTTCAGCATGCTCCAGTTTTCACCAAGTCTGAGAACTTATTATGTTTTTGCCATGTTCACATGCTTGCAATTGTATTTTATAATCCCTTTTGGCTCAAGGTCACTAAGGGACTTTTGTTAAGCTCTTTGAGTAGCTCCATGCCATGCTTTACTTTGCCATGTTCAGGTCCTGTAGCATGTAGTTTTGTTGCTCCGAAGTGTGCTACCTGATCTGAAATTCCGGACAAGTGTTAATTTCACTAAGTCTGAAATCTGTTTGTCATATGCATTTTTGCCATACTTGTTTGAACCTGTTAATGGATGATTTGGTCGTAGCTCAATGCTAGACTTTTGTTAAGCATCTTGAATAGATTCCTGCCATGTATTTTTATGCCATGTTTGG
Organism: Triticum urartu; assembly: GCF_003073215.2. Classification (NCBI taxonomy): domain Eukaryota; kingdom Viridiplantae; phylum Streptophyta; class Magnoliopsida; order Poales; family Poaceae; genus Triticum; species Triticum urartu. Next base: position 446,660,873 of record NC_053028.1, read on the forward strand.
GTGCTGTAGCATGTTAATCTTGTTGCATTTAGATGGCTACTTGCTGTAAATCACAGAACGTGGTCATATTTAAATCGCTTGCCATTTCCAAACCGTAACTCCGATTCCGGCGTTCTTTATATCATTTTCAAGCGATTTCATCTCATCTTTCCACTGGCACACTTGGATTTCCCAAGTTGAGACCAGGTTCATGCATTCCTTGTCACATCTTGCATATGCATTCCGCATCGCATCCCGCATAGCATACCATCCTTGCATCATATTGTTTGAGCCTTGCACATGGTTGATTGTGTTCCGTTTGCTTGTTTGTCTGGTTTGGGTAGAGCCGGGAGATGAGTTTGCTAACGAGGAGCCCGTTGAGTTTGCTTTCGAGGATCCAGTCTAACTCTGACAACTTTGCAGGCAAGATGATCATACCCTCGAAATCACTACTATCTTTGCTTTGCTAGATGCTCGCTCTTTTGCTATGCCAATGCTACGATGCCTACCACTTGCTTTCAAGCCTCCCAAATTGCCATGTCAAACCTCTAACCCACCATGTCCTAGCAAACCGTTGTTTGGCTATGTTACAGCTTTGCTCAGCCCCTCTTATAGCGTTGCTAGTTGCAGGTGAAGATTGGAGACCGTTCCTTGTTGGAACATTATTTTACTTGTTGGGATATCATTATATTGCCATGTTATCTTAATGCATCTATATACTTGGTAAAGGGTGGAAGGCTCGGCCTCTCGCCTAGTGTTTTGTTCCACTCTTGCCGCCCTAGTTTCCGTCATAGCGGTGTTATGTTCTCGGATTTTGCGTTCCTTACGCAGTTGGGTTATAATGGGAACCCCTTGATAGTTCGCCTTGATTAAAGCTTTTCCAGCAATGCCCAACCTTGGTTTTACCATTTTCCACCTAGCCCCTTTTTCCCTTGGGTTTTCGGAGCCCGAGGGTCATCTTATTTTAACCCCCCCGGGCCAGTGCTCCTCTGAGTGTTGGTCCACCTGTCAGCTGCCGGTGGCCACCAGGGGCAACTCTGGGCTGGCCTACCCGTACCTAGGACAATCTGAGTGTGCCCTGAGAAAGAGATATGTGCAGCTCCTATCGGGATTAGTCGGCACATTCAGGCGGTGTTGCTGGATTAGTTTTAACCTGTAGAAGTGTCTTGAAGAACCGAGGTACCGAGTCTGATCGGAACGTCTCGAGAGGAGGTCTATTCCTTCGTTGACCGTGAGAGCTTGTCATGGGCTAAGTTGGGACTCCCCTGCAGGGATTTGAACTTTTGAAAGCCGTGCCCGCGGTTATGGCAGATGGGAATTTGTTAATGTCCGGTTGTAGATAACTTGAACCTTAACTTAATTAAAATGAATCAACTGAGTGTGTTACCGTGATGGCCTCTTCTCGGCGTAGTCCGGGAAGCGGACACGGTGTTGGAGTAATGCTTGCGCAGGTTTCTCTCTAGTTTCTCGCTCGCGCTTTGCCTCCTCTTCTCGCTCTCTTTTGCGAACAGGATAGCCACCATATTTGCTAGTCGCTTGCTGCAGTTCCACATATTTACCTTGCCTTACCTATAAGCTTAAATAGTCTTGATCGCGAGGGTGCGAGATTGCTGAGTCCCTGTGGCTCACAGATTACTATTACACCAGATGCATGGTCTGATGATTCCGCTCCAGATGGCGTGCTCGAGCTCAAGTGGGAGTTCGACGAGGACTCTCAACGATACTATGTTTCCTTTCCTGATGATCAGTAGTGGTGCCCAGTTGAGGGTGATCGGGACCGTGTCGCATGTTGGGTTATCTTTTATTTTGGCGCCGTAGTCGGGCCATGAGTGTTTGGATGATGTAATGTTATTTATGTACTTGATTGACGTGGCGAGTGTAAGCCAACTATGTTATCTCTCCTTTTATTATCTATATTACATGGGATGTTGTGAAGATTGCCTAACTTGCGACATATGCCTTCAATGCGATTATGCCTCTAAGTCGTGCCTCGACACGTGGGAGATATAATCGCATCGAGGGTGTTACAAGTTCATCACCCCAGCCAAGAACAGACCCTTGCGAGGCTGTTCTTCCTTGTACTGTCCACTATCATCAGCCCAAGAGGCAATCCACCATACCACACACTGGACTAGGGTATTACACCACAACGGTGGCCCGAACCAGTATAAACCCTGTGTGCCTCGTGTTGTTCTTTTCGTAGCTTTGATCCTAGCGTGGCGGAGGGATGCAGGGAGGTAGGAGGCGAAATCTCCGCGCGCACCCCAGTGTTCGAACCTCAAGGGTCTGCCGGAACCCGAAATCCGACATTTTTTTTGTTACATAGAAGAGGTATGTTTCCTATTGCTGTATTTTTTTCCCAAAGTCTTTGTGTAGAGGGGTTAGGTCAGGTTGTCTAGGACAGGGTAGTTCCACCATATGCTATTGGGCCTCGCTAGAGTGCATTTATTCGGGGCTGGTTGTAAACGATCTAAAAGTTGTACTGATATCCCCGACATAAAATTTGAATAAAATTGATTTCGTTGTCGGCCGATTCTTTTGGCTATTGAAGCGAGACATACACTTCTCTTTTCTCATACATACAATTGTTTATTGTTTTGACATACATACAACTGTCATGATTTATTGGTATATTATCTGAAGATGCCCTAAGTTGGTGTTGCTTGATCTGAAAACCGTAGTTTGTCAAATCTACAAGACCATCTGTGAGATATTGAACTATGTGTAGTTTTTTTCCCGTTGCAACGCACGGGGCCTTTCGCTAGTTAAAAATTAAAAATAAAAAGGGAGGGGCCAGAAAAATTATGGTAGGACTAGACGAGGCAAGGGCTCAACCACACGCACAGACGTCATCAAAATCGTCGTCTCCGTTAAACTTGACAGCAGCTGCCTGCTTGACACGTTTGGGGGTATGGAGACATGCTACAAGGAGAGCTACAAGATCAATCGTTCTTGGCTCACAGCTCAAACCTGTACTGCCACATGACAGCTATGTTTTTTTTTACTTCTCCATCTATTTCTGCATATTAAGTCATAAAATCCCTCAATAATTGGTAAAGAGTAGAAGATATGTGCTAGAATCAACAATTCAACACATATAGTTACAAAACAAAAAAATATTATACTGATAAAAACACATCATAATCGACCAAACTTGCATGCAGAAGCGTTTTCAGAATAAAAGAAAATTAATACAAAGTAATATACCCTACTTAAATTAAATAGTATTTTAAGTAAAAACTGATTTGTATCCTTAGCGATGGATTCCACTAAAATGCATAATCAATCACTATATAATCAGATTGACGTAATATGACATTTTTATTTCGTTGGAATTGTACGGTTGCAATTTAAATCAAAATAACTAAAAGCTGTAAGAAAACAAAATACATCAAAATCGCAGCTGGAATAGTGCATTAAAGAGAATGGACCACAACCGATCATAAAAGAAAATTACATGACTCGGTCACATAATCTAGGATGTACTATACATTGTGTAATAGTGTAAGCTACAAAATACATCCATATGAGAATGTTCTGCTAATATTTAGGATGTTAGAGATTTGCACCAAGTTTATGAGCCATGATGAGCCGTTTCTACTCGATATCTTGATGTTGAAAGAGAGATGCACCCGTTGCAACGCATGGACCCTTTTGCTAGTTCCAAAATTATGTACGTCAGGTTAGAGTTTTAGTCATACACGTGATGGAAGTCAAGTCATATTCGGTTTTAGTCATAGAGTTTCCTGTGCGCCCGTCCGACGAATCCGATCGCTAGTTTAGCTAGCTAGCTTTCCTGCGTGTACTCCAAGGATCGGTCCAATAGCTTGATTTGGCCTAAGTTTTGTATGTGCGCGTATCCCGCCGGAAGAACTCGGCGGCGAGAAGGCAAGGATGCCAAGGCGGCGCGGCAGCCGCCGTGGGCGGAGGCGTCGGCGGCATCACCTCTACATCGTCTTTGATGACTGGTCGTGTGGATACTCCATCCGCAAGCTAAACCTGACGGCCGCCGTCTCCGGCCAAGCCGACGACGACGTGCCGGACCTGCCTCCGGCGTTCTTCCGCTTGGAGGCGACGCATGGGTGCGCGGAGTACTTCGCGTCGGCCTTCGGCACCAGGATCTTGGCGATGAGTACCAGGGATCCCGCAGGCCGCAGATTGCTGGCCGGGACCTTCGTCCCCATGCTGGACGTCCGCTCCATGAGCATGACCTTCGGCCCCGGGCAGGAGTACCCGATCAATCCCGTCTACCTCTCCGTCGGCAATAAGCTCTTCAGCCTGAGCGAATCCTCCTTCGAGATACTCGTCTGGGAGCCGACCTGCCCCCCGCCGCTGGGTCGGTCTCGCGGCGTGGAGTGGTCGTGGGAGCGGCTCCCGGACCCGCCGTTCAAGGTTTATACCGTTGCCTCCTACGCCGTGCACCCCGACGGGCGGACCTTACTTGTGAGCACCACCAAGATGAACATCACTGACACGGAAGAGGAGGAGGCCACCTTCACCTTTGACACGGAGGAACTGTCGTGGAAGCGACTTGGCAAGTGGGCGCTGCCCTTCGCCGGCCGCTGCCACTTTGACCCGCAGCTCGACGCCTTTGTCGGCCTCTCCAAAGACCCGGACACCCTCGGCCGACTCTGCTCCTGCTATGCGCTCGGCTCCACCGCCGGCCCCGCCCCGGCGTGGAAGCTCGGCAAGGAGAATCTGTTCAGCGAGGACCCGGCCGAGAGGCATGTAGGCGCTACCCTCGTCTACATGGGACAGCACCGCAAATTCTGCCTCGTACAGTGTGTCTCCATTGAGGACGACAACGCTCAACAGGAGCTCAAAGATGATCAGGAGTTCAAGGAGGAGGGCGAGGGATATGAGCGACCACCTGGTCCCTGTGTCTCCATTGAGGACGGCAACGCTCATCAGGATCTCAAAGATGATCATGAGTTCAAGGAGGAGGACGAGCGATATGCGCGACCACCCGGTCATTATGTCTCCATTGAGGACGACTACGTTCATCAGGAGCTCAAACATGATCAGGAGTTTAAGGAGGAGAACGAGGGGTATGTGCGACCACCCGATCGCTCTTTCCCCATTGAGGACGACGACGTTTATCAGGAGCTCATAGATGATCAGGAGTTCAACGAGGAGGACGAGGGATACGTGCCACCATGACCACCCGGTCGCTGTCTGTATCGATTGACCACATTCTCTCTCAGCCATGACATGAATGGAGACCTCACGACTGACAAGAGCCGTCTGGTGCAATACTACAAAGTGCCTAAAGCAACCACTCAGCGGTTCCTCGCTCAAGACCCTGTCGCATTTTGGATGTAAAATTACAAAATCATGTCATGATGATGAGTCCCTCTGTTTATTTTTCACTCAGTTGTGACTCTGTTGCCTTCCCATGTTTTCATGTGTATGAGAGAGTTCGCATCAAGAAAAAAGAATTCCATGCATGTTATGACATTTTTTCCCCGTATCGAGCTTTTTAGTGATTTTTTTCTGAGCTAGATCTTCATTGATTTTAACTCGATACAGCTAGCTTAGTAAGCTGCAAATAACACTTAAGACATCGCCTGTCGCCTGATACTAGCAAAGGAACGCATCATTTTAATTTATGCGTGGTGATTTTGCTATATCTGACGATCTACCATTAATTTTAACCTAAACGCTGACTGACGCCCGCGCGCTCTCCCGAACGCTGGAGCGGCCGCACGACGACCGTCCATCAGAAACAAGGACACCACACGTGGAGGAGAGAATCCGACCGAGATGCGGTGCCTTTTGTCGTTTTGGAATTTTGGAAACGCTCCCCTCCGGTTCTTCCCCATCTCCCATTCCCCTCTCTCATGCTTTCCACACGGGTCGATAGAATCCAACAATCCCTAGCCGCCGGAAATCGACCCACCGTAGCCGGCGAGAGTCCACCGCCGACGAGGAGAGCCTTTCCAGTTGGAACGACCACCCACATCGGGGCAGAGGGGAACCGCGTGCGTGACCAACAAGTGGACCGACGGGCGAGATGCTGCGCCGCGGACAAGACGGGGAGAAGAGAGGAAGGGGGCGCGCATGGGCGGCTGGCCGACAAGGAACCAACGCGTCTCTGCCACATCTACAAACCGCAGGTCAGTTTTCCGGCGGCTCTCCATTTTTTTTCTCGTCGTTTCTGGGAAAGAAGGGTAGGGGAGCAAACTGGAGACTAAAATCGTGAGCGGGCAGGCGAAATCATAGTCCTCGTCGGCGATTCAAACCAAAATCGCGTCAGAGTTGTTTGCCTAGAGCAAAACTTCATCTCTGTTTGCCTGCATATTGTGTTGGTTGCCTAATTACGTTCCCTACAACAAAACCTCATCTCTGTTGCCTGGATATTAGGCAAATATACGTTGTCCATTTATGTGTTTGTAGGCAACTCAAGTACTCATCCTGTATATATGTAGGCAAACTCACACAGTAGTTAAGCTGGACGAAGGTTTCTGTAGGCAACATCTATGTTTGTTTTGTAGGCAAATATATGTTGTCGATTTCTGTGTTTGCAGGCAAGCTTAAGTACTGTAATCTGAATTGTTGCTTGGTCCTTTTTTGTAAAAGGCCAATGTTTGTCAGCTTACTTGGTCTTTTTTTGTGTGTGTTTTCACATGGGGGGAATGTGATCAGTTTGTGTTCACTACAACACAAATATTGTGATTCATGTGCTCACAGAAAAATTAATAATCACAATCAAATTACAATAGGGAGTCCCAGGTTTTGACCCCATGATACATGCTACATCCTGGGATTATTCCTCTACTGAACAAACCATCATGTAGCATTTTCTAATCATATTATGTTTACAGAAACCACACATTTTGTTTCTAGATATGAAATGTCCTGTCATTTCTTTGCCTTTCTGCTCCAGATGATTACAATGCTCTTCACACTGTAGTTGAGTGCCATGCCCGCTGTAGAACTCTGAACCTTTTTACTGATAACCTCTAACAATCAGTTAATTTATGCCTTTTTTCCTTTTGATGTTCTCTAGCAATCATGTGTTGTTCATGACCTACCCCCCCTGCATTTTTTTTACTAAATCGTGTTTGGTGTTTTGAGTGGGAAATGAACATGATTTCTAGTAATCATGTTTTTGCAATCAGGGATATGCTTTTCTCCGTTTGAGTGAGAAATGAATAGTTTTCAGCAGGGAGCTTATGTTGGGGAACGTAGCAGAATTTTAAAATTTTCTACGCATCACCAAGATCAATCTATGGAGTCATCTAGCAACGAGGGAGAGAGGAGTGCATCTACATACCCTTGTAGATCGCGCGCGGAAGCGTTCAAGAGAACGAGGTTGATGGAGTCGTACTCGACGTGATCCAAATCACCGATGACCAAGTGCCGAACGGACGACACCTCTGCGTTCAACACACGTACGGTTGGGAAGACGTCTCCTCCAACTTGATCCAGCAAGGGGGAAGGAGAGGTTGATGAAGATCCAGTAGCACGACGGCGTGGTGGTGGAAGCAACGGTGATCTCGGCAGGGCTTCGCCAAGCGCAAGGAGACGGAGGAGTGTCACGGGAGGAAGAGGGAGAGGCCAGGGGCTTGGGTGCGGCTGCCCTCCCTCCCCCCACTATATATAGGGTACCTAGGGGGGGCGCCGGCCCTAGGAGATCCAATCTCCTAGGGGGGCGGCGGCCAAGGGGGTGCCTTGCCCCCCAAGGCAAGGGTGGCGCCCCCACCCCTAGGGTTTCCAACCCTAGGCGCATGGGGAGGCCCAAGGGGGCACACCAGCCCACTAGGGGCTGGTTCCCCTCCCACTTCAGCCCATGGGGCCCTCCGGGATAGGTGGCCCCACCCGATGGACCCCCCGGGACCCTTCCGGTGGTCCCGGTACAATACCGATTACCCCCGAAACTTTCCCGATGGCCGAAACTTGACTTTCTATATATAAATCTTCACCTCTGGACCATTTCGGAACTCCCCGTGACGTCCGGGATCTCATCCGGGACTCCGAACAACTTTCGAGTTACCGTATGCTAATATCTCTACAACCCTAGCGTCACCGAACCTTAAGTGTGTAGACCCTACGGGTTCGGGAGACATGCAGACATGACCGAGACGCCTCTCTGGTCAGTAACCAACAGCGGGATCTAGATACCCATGTTGGCTCCCACATGCTCCACGATGATCTCATCGGATGAACCACGATGTCGAGGATTCAATCAATCCATATACAATTCCCTTTGTCAATCGGTATGTTACTTGCCCGAGACTCGATCGTTGGTATCCCAATACCTAGTTCAATCTCGTTACCGGCAAGTCACTTTACTCGTGCCATAATGCATGATCCCGTGATCAACCACTTGGCCACATTGAGCTCATTATGATGATGCATTACCGAGTGGGCCCAGAGATACCTCTCCATCATACGGAGTGACAAATCCCAGTCTCGATTCGTGCCAACCCAACAGACACTTTCGGAGATACCTGTAATGTACCTTTATAGTCACCCAGTTACGTTGTGACGTTTGGCACACCCAAGGCACTCCTACGGTATCCGGGAGTTGCACAATCTCATGGTCTAAGGAAATGATACTTGACATTCGGAAAAGCTACAACAAACAAACTACACGATCTTTGAGCTATGCTTAGGATTCGGTCTTGTCCATCACATTATTCTCCTAATGATGTGATTCCATTATCAATGACATCCAATGTCCATAGTCAGGAAACCATGACTATCTTTTGATCAACGAGCTAGTCAACTAGAGGCTCACTATGGACGTGTTGTGGTCTATGTATTCACACATGTATTACGATTTCCAAATAACACAATTATAGCATGAACAATAGACAATTATCATGAACAAAGAAATATAATAATAACCATTTTATTATTGCCTCTAGGGCATATTTCCAACAGTCTCCCACTTGCACTAGAGTCAATAATCTAGTTACATTGTGATGAATCGAACACCCATGGAATTCTGGTGTTGATCATGTTTTGCCCTAGGGAGAGGTTTAGTCAACGGATCTGCTATATTCAGGTCCGTATGTACTTTACAAATCTCTATGTCTCCATCTTGAACATTTTCACGAATGGAGTTGAAGCGACGCTTGATATGCCTGGTCTTCCTGTGAAACCTGGGCTCCTTGGCAAGGGCAATAGCTCCAGTGTTGTCACAGAAGAGAGTCATCGGGCCCGACGCATTGGGTATGACTCCTAGGTCGGTAATGAACTCCTTCATCCAGACTGCTTCTTGTGCTGCCTCCGAGGCTGCCATGTACTCCGCTTCACATGTAGATCCCGCCACAACGCTTTGCTTGACTCTGCACCAGCTTACTGCCCCACCATTCAAAATATACACGTATCCGGTTTGTGACTTAGAGTCATCCACATCTGTGTCGAAGCTAGCATCGACGTAACCCTTTACGACGAGCTCTTCGTCACCTCCATACACGAGAACATGTCCTTAGTCCTTTTCAGGTACTTCAGGATATTCTTGACCGCTGTCCAGTGTTCCATGTCGGGATTACTTTGTTACCTTCCTACCAAACTTACGGCAAGGTTTACATCAGGTCTGGTACACAACATAGCATACATGATAGACCCTATGACCGAGGCATAGGGGACGACACTCATCTTTTCTCTATCTTCTGCCGTGGTCGGGCATTGAGCCGTGCTCAATCTCGTACCTTGCAATACAGGCAAGAACCCCTTCTTTGACGGATCCATTTTGAACTTCTTCAATATCTTGTCAAGGTACATACTCTGTGAAAGACCAATGAGGCGTCTCGATCTATCTCTATAGATCTTGATGCCTAATATATAAGCAGCTTCTCCAAGGTCCTTCATTGAAAAACACTTGTTCAAGTAGGCCTTTATGCTTTCCAAGAATTCTATATCATTTCCCATCAAAGTATGTCATTCACATACAATATGAGAAATGCTACAGAGCTCCCACTCACTTTCTTGTAAATGCAGGCTTCTCCATAAGTCTGCGTAAACCCAAACGCTTTGATCATCTCATCAAAATGAATGTTCCAACTCCGAGATGCTTGCACCAGCCCATAAATCGAGCGTTGGAGCTTGCACACCTTGTCAGCATCTTTAGGATCGACAAAACCTTCCGGCTGCACCATATACAATTCTTCCTTAAGGAAACCATTAAGGAATGCCGTTTTGACGTCCATTTGCCATATCTCATTATCATAGAATGTGGCAATTGCTAACATGATTCGGACGGACTTCAGCTTCTCTACGGGTGAGAAAGTCTCATCGTAGTCAACCCCTTGAACTTGTCGATAACCCTTAGCGACAAGCCGAGCTTTATAGATGGTCACATTACCATCCGCGTCTGTCTTCTTCTTAAAGATCCATTTATTTTCTATGGCTCGTCGATCATCGGGCAAGTCAGTCAAAGTCCATACTTCATTTTCATACATGGATCCTATCTCGGATTTCATGGCTTCCAGCCATTTGTCGGAATCCGGGCCCGCCATCGCTTCTTCATAGTTCGAAGGTTCACCGTTGTCTAACAACATGATTTCCAAGACAGGGTTGCCATACCACTCTGGTGCAGAACGTGTCCTCATGCACCTACGAAGTTCAGTAGTAACTTGATCTGACGTTTCATGATTATCATCATTAACTTCCTCTCTGGTCGGTGCAGGCACCTCAGGAACATTTTCTTGAGCTGCGCCACTTACCGGTTCAAGAGGTAATATTTCATCAAGTTCTACTTTCCTCCCACTTATTTCTTTCGAGAGAAACTCTTTCTCTAGAAAGGACCCATTCTTGGCAACAAAGATCTTGCCTTCGGATCTGAGGTAGAAGGTATACCCAACAGTTTCTTTAGGGTATCCTATGAAGACGCATTTTTCCGACTTGGGTTCAAGCTTTTCAGGTTGCAGTTTCTTGACATAAGCATCGCATCCCCAAACTTTTAGAAACGACAGCTTAGGTTTCTTCCCAAACCATAATTCATACGGTGTCGTCTCAACAGATTTCGACGGAGCCCTATTTAAAGTGAATGTGGCAGTCTCTAAAGCATATCCCCAAAATGACAGCGGTAAATCGGTAAGAGACATCATAGATCGCACCATATCCAATAGAGTGCGATTACGACGTTCGGACACACCATTACGCTGAGGTGTTCCAGGCGGCGTGAATTGTGAAATTATTTCACATTTTCTTAAGTGTGTGCCAAATTCGTGACTCAAGTATTCTCCCCCACGATCTGATCGCAAGAACTTGATTTTCTTGTCACGTTGATTCTCAACCTCACTATGAAATTCCTTGAACTTTTCAAAGGTCTCAGACTTGTGTTTCATTAAGTAGACATACCCATATCTACTCAAGTCATCAGTGAGGGTGAGAACATAACGATAGCCACCGCGAGCCTCAACACTCATTGGACCGCACACATCAGTATGTATGATTTCCAATAAGTTGGTTGCTCGCTCCATTGTTCCTGAGAACGGAGTCTTGGTCATTTTACCCATGAGGCATGGTTCACACGTGTCAAATGATTCGTAATCAAGAGACTCTAAAAGTCCATCTGCATGGAGCTTCTTCATGCGTTTGACACCTATCTGACCAAGGCGGCAGTGCCACAAGTATGTGGGACTATCATTATCAACCTTACATCTTTTGGTATTCACACTATGAATATGTGTAGCATTACGCTCGAGATTCATTAAGAATAAACCATTCACCATCGGAGCATGACCATAAAACATATCTCTCATATAAATAGAACAACCATTATTCTCGGATTTAAATGAGTAGCCATCTCGAATTAAACGAGATCCTGATACAATGTTCATGCTCAAAGCTGGCACTAAATAACAATTATTGAGGTTTAAAACTAATCCCGTAGGTAAATGTAGAGGCAGCCTGCCGACGACGATCACATCGACCTTGGAACCATTCCCGACGCGCATCGTCACCTCGTCCTTTGCCAGTCTCCGCTTATTCCGCAGCTCCTGCTTTGAGTTACAAATGTGAGCAACCGCACCGGTATCAAATACCCAGGAGCTACTACGAGTACTGGTAATGTACACATCAATTACATGTATATCACATATACCTTTAATGTTGCCGGCCTTCTTGTCCGCTAAGTATTTGGGGCAGTTACGCTTCCAGTGACCACTTCCCTTGCAATAAAAACACTCAGTCTCGGGCTTGGGTCCATTCTTTGGCTTCTTCCCGGCAGCTTGCTTACCGGGCGCGGAAACCCCCTTGCCGTCCTTCTTGATGTTTTTCTTACCCTTGCCTTTCTTGAACTTAGTGGTTTTACTCACCATCAACACTTGATGTTCCTTTTTGATTTCCATCTCTGCTGATTTCAACATTGAATACACCTCAGGAATGGTCTTTTCCATCCCCTGCATATTGAAGTTCATCACAAAGCTTTTGTAGCTTGGTGGAAGCGACTGAAGGATTCTGTCAATGACCGCGTCATCCGGGAGATTAACTCCCAGCTGAGTCAAGCGGTTATGCAACCCAGACATTTTGAGTATGTTCTCACTGACAGAACTATTTTCCTCCATCTTACAGCCTAAGAACTTGTCGGAGACTTCATATCTCTCGACCCTGGCATGAGCTTGAAAAACCATTTTTAGCTCTTCGAACATCTCATATGCTCCGTGTCTCTCAAAACGCTTTTGGAGCCCCGGTTCTAAGCTGTAAAGCATGCCGCACTGAACGAGGGAGTAATCATCAGCACGTGACTGCCAAGCGTTCATAATGTCTTGGTTCTCTGGGACAGGTGCGTCACCTAGCGGTGCTTCTAGGACATAATCTTTCTTGGCAGCTATGAGGATGATCCTCAGGTTCCAGACCCAGTCCGTATAGTTGCTGCCATCGTCTTTCAGCTTGGTTTTCTCTAGGAACGCGTTGAAGTTGAGGACAACGTGGGCCATTTGATCTACAAGACATATTGTAAAGATTTTAGACTAAGTTCATGATAATTAAGTTCATCTAATCAAATTATTCAATGAACTCCCACTCAGATAGACATCCCTCCAGTCATCTAAGTGAAACATGATCCGAGTTAACTAGGCCGTGTCTGATCATCACGTGAGACGGACTAGCCAACATCGGTAAACATCTTCATGTTGATCGTATCTTCTATATGACTCATGCTCGACCTTTCGGTCTTCCGTGTTCCGTGTTCCGAGGCCATGTCTGTACATGCTAGGCTCATCAAGTCAACCTAATTGTATTGCGTGTGTAAATCTGGCTTACACCCGTTGTATTCGAACGTTAGAATCTATCATACCCGATCATCACGTGGTGCTTCAAAACAACGAACCTTCACAACGGTGCACAGTTAGGCCTTGTTCGGTTCCTTCAGATTTGAAGGGGTTTGGAGGGGATTGAGAGGGATTAAATCCCCCACAAGTCAAAATCCACCTCAATCCCCTCCAATCCTCTCCAATCCCCTTGTGGGAGGGATTAACCGAACAAGCCCTTAGGGGGAACACTTTCTTGAAATTATTATGAGGGATCATCTTATTTAAGCTACCGTCGTTCTAAGCAAATAAGATGTAAAACATGATAAATATCACATGCAATCAAATAGTGACATGATATGGCCAATATCATTTGCTCCTTTTGATCTCCATCTTTGGGGCTCCATGATCATCGTTGTCACCGGCATGACACCATGATCTCCATCATCGTGTCTTCTTGAAGTTGTCCCGTCATCTATTACTTCTACTACTATGGCTAACACTTTAGCAATAAAGTAAAGTAATTACATGACGTTTATGTTGACACGCATGTCATAAATAAATAAAGACAACTCCTATGGCTCCTACCGGTTGTCATACTCATCGACATGAAGGTCGTGATTCCTATTACAAGAACATGATCATCTCATACATCACATATATCATTCATCACATCCTTCTGGCCATATCACATCACACGGCACATGCTGCAAAAACAAGTTAGACGTCCTCTAATTGTTGTTGCAAGTTTTTACGTGGCTACTACAGGTTTCTAGCAAGAACATTTCTCACCTACACCAAAACAACAACGTGAATTGCCAATTTCTATTTACCCTTCATAAGGACCCTGTTCATCGAATCTGATCCGACTAAAGTGGGAGAGACAGACACCCGCCAGCCACCTTATGCAACTAGTGCATGTCAGTCGGTGGAACCAGTCTCACGTAAGCGTACGTGTAAGGTCGGTCCGGGCCGCTTCATCCCACGATGCCACCGAATCAAGATAAGACTAGTAAGCGGCAAGAAAGTTGACAACATCTACGCCCACAACAAATTGTGTTCTACTCGTGCAAGAAGAACTACGCATAGACCTAGCTCATGATGCCACTGTTGGGGAACGTTGCAGAAAACAAAAATTTTCCTACGGTTTCACCAAGATCCATCTATGAGTTCATCTAGCAACGAGTGATCGGATGCATCTACATACCTTTGTAGATCGCGAGCGGAAGCGTTCAAAGAACGGGGATGAGGTAGTCGCACACGACGTGATCCAAATCACCGGAGATCCTAGCACCGAACGGACGGCACCTCCGCGTTCAACACACGTACGGTCAGCGTAACATCTCCTTCTTCTTGATCCAGCAAGAAGGAGAGGTTGAGGAAGATGGCTCCAGCAGCAGCACGACGGCGTGGTGGTGATGGAGCTGCAGTACTCCGTCAGGGCTTCGCCAAGCGCTATGGAGGAGGAGGTGTTGGAGAGGGAGAAGGAGGCAACCAGGGGATGAAAAGCCCTCCTTCCCACTATATATAGGAGGGCCAGGGGCGCCGGCCCTAGGAGATCCAATCTCCTAGGGGGGCGGCGGCCAAGGGAGTTTCCCTCCCCCCAAGGCACCTAGGAGGTGCCTTCCCTTGGGACTCTTCCCCTTGAACCCTAGGCGCATGGGCCTCTTGGGGCTGGTGCCCTTGGCCCATGTAGGCCAAGGCGCACCCCCTACAGCCCATGTGGCCCCCCGGGGCAGGTGGCCCCACCCGGTGGACCCCCGGGACCCTTCCGGTGGTCCCGGTACAATACCGGTGACCCCGAAACTTGTCCCGATGGCCGAAATAGCACTTCCTATATATAATTCTTTACCTCCGGACCATTCCGGAACTCCTCGTGACGTCCGGGATCTCATCCGGGACTCCAAACAACATTCGGGTTACTGCATATACATATCCCTACAACCCTAGCGTCACCGAACCTTAAGTGTGTAGACCCTACGGGTTCGGGAGACATGTAGACATGACCGAGATGCTCTCCGGTCAATAACCAACAGCGGGATCTGGATACCCATGTTGGCTCCCACATGCTCCTCGATGATCTCATCGGATGAACCACGATGTCGAGGATTCAAGCAACCCCGTATACAATTCCCTTTGTCAATCGGTATGTTACTTGCCCGAGATTCGATCGTCGGTATCCCAATACCTCGTTCAATCTCGTTACCGGCAAGTCACTTTACTCGTACCGTAATGCATGATCCCGTGACCAGACACTTGGTCACTTTGAGCTCATTATGATGATGCATTACCGAGTGGGCCCAGTGATACCTCTCCGTCATACGGAGTGACAAATCCCAGTCTCGATCCGTGTCAACCCAACAGACACTTTCGGAGATACCCTGTAGTATACCTTTATAGTCACCCAATTATGTTGTGACGTTTGGCACACCCAAAGCACTCCTACGGTATCCGGGAGTTACACGATCTCATGGTCTAAGGAAAAGATACTTGACATTGGAAAAACTCTAGCAAACGAACTATACGATCTTGTGCTATGCTTAGGATTGGGTCTTGTCCATCACATCATTCTCCTAATGATGTGATCTCGTTATCAATGACATCCAATGTCCATAGTCAGGAAACCATGACTATTGTTGATCAACGAGCTAGTCAACTAGAGGCTTACTAGGGACATGTTGGTGTCGTTATTCACACCTGTATTACGATTTCCGGATAACACAATTATCGCATGAATAAAGACAATTATCATGAACAAGGAAATATAATAATAATGCTTTTATTATTGCCTCTAGGGCATATTCCAACATGTCCAACAAGGAAGCCTCCAATCTTCACCTGCAACTAGCAACGCTATAAGAGGGGCTGAGCAAAGCGGTAACATAGCCAATCAACGGTTTGCTAGGACATGGTGGGTTAGAGGTTTGACATGGCAATTTGGGAGGCTTGAAAGCAAGTGGTAGGCATCGTAGCATTGGCATAGCAAAAGAGCGAGCATCTAGCATAGCAAAGATAGTAGTGATTTCGAGGGTATGATCATCTTGCCTGCAAAGTTGTCAGAGTTGACTGGATCCTCGAAAGCAAACTCAACGGGCTCCTCGTTAGCGAACTCGTCTCCCGGCTCTACCCAAACAAGACAAACAAGCAACAAGGACACAATCAACCACGTGCAAAGATCAAACAATATGATGCAATGATGGTATGCTATGCGGGATGCGATGCAGGATGCATATGCAAGATATGACAGGAAATGCATGAACCTGGCCTCAAATGCCAAGTGTGCCACTGGAAAGATGAGAGAAATCGCTTGAAAACGATATAAAGATCACGAATCGGAGTTACGGTTTGGAAATGGCAAGCGATTCAAAAATGACACCGGTCTGCGATTTACAGCAAGTAGCCAACTAAATGCAATGAGATGAACATGCTACAGCACCAAACATGACAACAAAATACATGGCAGGGATGCATTCAGATGCTTAACAAAAGTCTAGCACTGAGCTATGGCCAATTCATCCATTAACAGGTTCAAACAAGCATGGCAAAAATGCATATGGAAACAGATCTCAGACTTAGTGAAATTAACACTTGTCTGGAATTTCAGATTCAGGTAGCACTCTTCGGAGCAACAAAACTACATGCTATCAGGACCTGAACATGGCAAAGTAAAGCATGGCATGGAGCTACTCAAAGAGCTTAACAAAAGTCCCTTAGTGACCTTGAGCCAAAAGGGATCAGAAAATACAATTGCAAGCATGTGAACATGGCAAAAACATAATCAGATCATAGACTTAGTGAAAACTGGAGCATGCCGAAAACAGATATCAAGTAGGCATGTTTACGAGCTCGATGCACTCACTACGGGCAAGTCATGAAAGCTAAGCATACACTCAAGAACACAAAATGCAAGCTAGACATGGCAAGAACAATAGCATAGCATGCACGGATCACACTACAACATCGGCAAAATTGCAAACAAGTTGACAATCTGCCCAGATTCACAAAGTAGCAAAAGTAGAGCTCGATTGACTCAAGCTAGGGTGCTCCATAATTGCAAACAAAGACATGGATGGATAGAGCACTACAAGATTAACAAAACATCCTTACTGATCATCCTCAAAAGAGGCACGGATCACTAGGAAACAACATGAACATATGGCCATATGAAATAAACAGCCCAAGGACTTAGTGGAATTGCTAAGTCCCTGAAATCAGCACTACCAAGTGCCTCACTTCGCAAGCTTGCACTAGTCACCACACACATCACAAAAATACATGGGTTGCACCTCTGGAAAGATGGCAAAACCCTTAACAAAACATATGTAGAGCTCATGGGCATATCATGCACACAATAATCATGGCAAAAATGACAATCTAAATGGAGTAGCAGATCTGACAATTATCTCAAGTAGCCCTCTTCTAACAGCATTTCGGGCATCAAGATGAACTCAAATGAAAATGATGCAATGGAATGAAATGATGTCTCTGAGAGAACATTTTGATATGCTATATGCCAAAACGTACGGATGCGAGATATGACACGATGAACAGGAGCACTTGGATTAGGGTTTCGGGCGAAAAAGTCAACCCTGAGATATTTTCAGATCTAGATCGGGGGCACGCAATCCGAGGTCGTCGCCGGGGTTCCTGTTCGCCGGAGATGGAGGAGTCGCCGGACTTGGCGGGCTCGGCGGCCGGAGGAGGTGGGGGAGGCTCGCCGGAGCTGCTCTCGCCGGAGCACGGCGGGCGCGGCGGCGGTTCACCGGAGGAGGACGGCGGCGCGCGGCGGCGACCGGCTATGGCGGCGGCGAGGCACGGGCGGCGGGGAGCGGCTTCGGGCCCTCGGGGGCCCCGGCTGGGCTCGCGGGCCGCGGCGCGGGAGGACGGCGGCGGGACACGTGGCGGAGCGGGATTGGCCCGGGTGGGCGGCGGACGTGTCCGATCTAGGCGGCGGACATGTCCGTCGGTGGCGGGGCGATTTAGGGTTTCGGGGGAGGAGGAGATCCGAATTTCGGGGAGGTCTATTTATAGGCATAGAGGGAGCTAGGAGAGTCCCAAATGAGGTGCGGTTTTCGGCCACGTGATCGTGATCGAACGCTCTAGATGATGGAGAGGGTTTTGGGCCAAATTGGAGGGGTGTTGGGCTGCAACACACACGAGGCCTTTTCGGTCCCTCAGTTAACTGTTGGAGTATCAAACGAAGTCCAAATGATACGAAACTTGACAGGCGGTCTACCAGTAGTAAACCAAGGCCGCTTGGAAAGTCTCGGTCCAGTCCGGAAATATTTAATCCCCACACATGAAAGAAAGGTAGAAATGACCACCGGAGGAGAACGAAGCGCCGGAATGCAAAACGGACAACGGGGAAAATGCTCGAATGCATGAGATGAACACGTATGCAAATGCAATGCACATGATGACATGATATGAGATGCATGACAACGACAACAACACACGGAGACAAAAACCCGAACCCGAGAAAATAAAATAACTTAAGGCCGGAAATGGCAAGAGTTGGAATACATATTGGGAAAGTCATATCTGGGGTGTTACAACACTCCACCACTACGAAAGGATCTCGTCCCGAGATCTAGGACTGAAAGAACACCGGGTACTCAGAACAGAGGTGATCCTCGCGTTCCCAGGTAGCTTCACGGTCGGAATGATGTGACCACTTGATTTTGAGGAATTTGATTGACTTGTTGTGAGTCTTGCGTTCAGTCTCTTCGAGAATAGCAACGGGGTGCTCACGATAGGATAGATCTTCTTGGAGCTCAATGTCCTTGAAGTTGACAGTGCGGTCAGGAGTCTTGAAGCACTTTCGGAGCTGAGAGACATGGAACACATCATGAACATTTGCAAAGTTTGAAGGAAGCTCGAGTTGATAGGCGAGATCGACTCTCTTGCTGACAATCTTGAAAGGTCCCACGTATCTGGGGGCAAGCTTCCCTTTGATACCGAAGCGACAAGTACCTTTCATCGGAGAGACGTGGAGGTAAACATGATCTCCGATCTCGAAAGCCAAATCATGGTGCTTACTATCATAGAAGCTCTTCTGGCGGGATTGGGCTGCTTTGAGGTTATCTCGAATGACTTTACACATTTCCTCTGCCTCTGTGATTAAGTCATTTCCGAGAAGCTGACGTTCACCGGTTTCGGACCAGTTGAGAGGGGTACGGCACTTCCTGCCATACAGGATTTCAAATGGGGCCATGCCCGAACTTGCTTGAAAACTGTTGTTGTAGGAGAATTCAGCATAAGGAAGACAATCCTCCCACTTCATGCCGAAGGAGATCACACAAGCCCTGAGCATATCTTCAAGAATCTGGTTGACACGCTCGACTTGACCGCTAGTTTGAGGATGGAAAGCTGTGCTGAAGCGGATGTTGGTGCCCATGGCCTTCTGAAAAGAATCCCAAAACTTGGAGGTAAAGATGCTGCCACGGTCTGAAGAGATCACTTGAGGGATACCATGCAGAGAGACAATTCGAGAGGTATAGAGTTCCGCCAATTGAGCTGCAGTGATTGACTCTTTGATAGGCAGAAAGTGAGCCACTTTGGTGAGTTTGTCGATGACAACGAATATAGCATCATTGCCACGTTTGGACTTTGGAAACCCAGTCACGAAGTCCATCTCAATGTGGTCAAACTTCCATTCTGGAATGGCAAGAGGTTGGAGGAGACCAGCTGGCCTTTGGTGTTCTGCCTTCACTCTTCTGCAGACATCACACTCGTTCACGAATTGAGCAATCTCGCGCTTCATTCGAGTCCACCAATAAACCTGCTTGAGGTCCTGATACATCTTCATACTCCCAGGGTGGATGGAGAGGAGAGAATTGTGAGCCTCGTTCATGATCACTTTACGAAGGTCACCTTTGGGCACAACAATACGATCCTCGAAGAAGAGAGTATCCTTGTCATCAAGGCGGTAGCACTTGTACTTGGGTTGACTCTTGGCAATCCCAATCTTCACCTTTTTCACCATAGCATCAAGAAGCTGAGCTTGGTGAATCTGGTATTCCAAGGTAGGAGAGACTTGAAGGTTGGCGAGGAAGCCTTGAGGAACAACTTGCAGATTAAGTTTGCGTAAAGCTTCACAAAGCTCGGGTTGATAAGGCTTGAGAATTAGACTGTTGCAATAAGCCTTCCTGCTCAATGCGTCAGCAATCACATTAGCCTTGCCTGGAGTATACTCGATACTTGGATTATACTATTGAATCATTTCGACCCATCGAGTTTGCCTGAGGTTGAGATTAGGCTGGGTGAAGATGTACTTGAGACTCTTGTGATCAGTGAAAATGTCCACTTTTCTTCCCAATAAGAGATGTCTCCAAGTCAAAAGTGCATGCACAACTGCCGCCAACTCGAGATCATGAGTGGGGTAGTTCTTCTCGTTGGGCTTCAACTGGTGAGAGGTATAAGCAACAACTTTCTTCTCTTGCATCAATACTGCGCCAAGACCTTGGAGAGAGGCATCACAAAAGACCTCGTACGGCTTGGATTCATCGAGCAGAGTCAGAACTGGAGCAGTGATCAATTTCTCTTTCAAAGTGTTGAAAGCAATGTCACACTCCGGAGACCAAACGTACTTGACGTGCTTCTGGAGAAGATTTGAGAGAGGCTTCGCGATCTTAGAAAAGTTTGCAATGAATCTTCGGCAATAGCTTGCGAGACCGAGGAAGCTACGGAGTTGCTTCACGTTCTGAGGAGGTTCCCAATTCACAATTGCAGACACCTTCTCAGGATTCACCGCAATGCCCTTGGCAGAGATGATATGACCAAGATAAATAACCTCATCGAGCCAAAATTCGCACTTGGAGAACTTGGCGTAGAACTTGTGTTCCCTCAACTTATCGAGTACCAAACGCAAGTGCTTGGCATGATCTTCCTTGTTCTTCGAGAAAACCAGAATGTCGTCGAGATAGACCAAAATGAAGTCATTGGTGTAGGCGTTGAAGATGAAGTTCATCATGCGAGAGAAAGTCGGAGGAGCGTTGACGAGGCCAAAAGACATGACAGTGTATTCATATGAACCATAGCTTGTCCTGAAAGCCGTCTTGGGAATATCTTGCTCACGGATTCGAATCTGATGATAACCCATACGGAGATCAAGCTTGGAGAATACTTGGGCACCTTTGAGTTGTTCGAACAGCTCATTGATGTTGGGAAGTGGGTATTTGTTCTTGATGGTCTTCTTGTTCAATGGACGGTAATCAACACAAAGTCGGTCCGTTCCATCCTTCTTCTTCACAAAAAGAACACCACAACCCCACGGAGAAGAACTAGGCCGGATGAGACCCATTCTCTCTTGAATATCGAGTTGCTTCTTCAGCTCCTTCAACTCTTCAGGTCCGAGCTTGTAAGGACGCTTGCACGCAGGTTCCGTATCGGGCTCAAGATCAATAACGAATTCAACTGGCCGGTGCGGAGGCATTCCTGGAAGCTCTTCTGGAAAGACGTCTTGATATTCGCAAACGACTGGAATTTGCGAGATGGCATCGAGTTCACCCTTCTCATTGAGAGAAAACAGACGGATGGTATCATCACGAGCGGCAAAGACAATTACATCCTCAGAAGAATGAGTCAATTGAATCTGCCTGGCTGCACAATCAAGATGCGCCTTATGCTTAGAAAGCCAATACATTCTGAGAATAAGATCAATATCCGAGTCACCAAGAACCGTTGGAGAAGCCAGAAACTTGTAGTCACCCAAGGTGATAGTAACATCCGGAACGATGGAGTTAGCATGCATGCGCTTACCGGGAGAGACAACTGCTAATGGACTAGGCAAAACTTGCGAAACCAATTCATGCCTAGATGTAAACAGTCTCGAGATGAAACAATGTGATGCACCAGTGTCAAAAAGAACTTTAGCTGGAATATCATTAACAAGAAGGTTACCCATGATGACATCTGACGAATCCTCTGCCTGAGCTGCATTCATCAAGTTGACCTTGGCGTGCTTGGGGTTATGCTTGACCACAGCTGTACTTGCCGATCTGACAGGAGGAGGAGGAGGAAGACGCCTCTGATTGAGACACTTGTTGGCATAGTGACCCTTCTGTTGGCACTTGTTGCACGTGACCTCTGAAAGCGGATGGTGATATAGAGCACTCGATCTTGGAGGTTGAGACGAAGTCTTGTTCTGAAAGCCAGGGTTAGGTGGGTGGTAAGATCCACTGCCACCTTTGCTCTTCTGCTGATACGGCTGACAGAACGGAGGAGGAGGAAGCCAATACTTCTGCTGCTTGGCCACTTGAGTAGAGGAAGAAGGAGTAACATCTCTGACTCGCTTCTTGGAAGCATCACACCTCAGTTGAGCGGCCTCTTGCTTCAATGCCATGTTGTAGAACTCATCGTACCTCAAGGGCTCAAAGAGGACAAGAGCGAGCTGGATTTCTTCTCTGAGACCACCCCTGAACTGGTATATCATGCTCTTCTCATCAGGGATGTCCTGCTTGGCAAAACGGGCGAGCTTCTGAAACAACTTGTCGTAGTCATAGACAGACAAAGAGCCTTGCTTCAGGTTGCGGAATTCCTCACGCTTGCTTTCAACCACGCTCTGAGGGATATGGTGAGCTCTGAAATCTTGACGGAATTCATCCCAAGTAATGACACGTCCACCTCTGGAATCCTTGTACTGCTGGAACCATTCTGCAGCTTGATCTTTGAGTTGGAAGGAAGCGAACTTGACAAAGTCCTCAGGCCTGACGTTACTGCACTCGAAATGCTTGCACAGATCCACGAGCCAATCGTCAGCATCGGTTGCCTCAACACAATTGCTGAAAGTCTTTGGCCCGTTAGCAAGGAACTGGTTGAGTGTAGCAAAGTGATTCTGATTGTTGCTTTGGTTCCCTTGGTTGCCTTGATTGCGCTTGAAGAATTTGCATGATCAACTGTGTGTTTGCATTGGTTGCAGCCATCACAGCTTGCCATGCCTCCGGAGGAGGGGGAGGTGGTGGCGGATCCTGATTCTGATTCTGATTAGTGCTCTAAGCGGGAGCCATCCTGGAGAGGTTGACCACTGTTAGCACATAGACAGATAAAATGAAGCTGAATCCAACGGAATGAAAATTGCAACATATAGTCTTCACATCCGAACAAAATGAACGAATGTATTCCTCTTGAAATGGTCACATATCCATAAATTGAGAAGCCACTTAAAATTAAGGTAGAGAAATAAATCAACAAGGTACGGATCAAGAACGAATACTCGGTAAGAAATCCCAATCTCAAACCAAATATCCGTGGAAGAAGAACTAGAGCTATGAGAATTCGCACCTATGAAACTCCCGAACCTTTCCGGTTATGCAATCAGGTGTTGGGGATACAGGGGAAGCATAATATCTCACCCAAATGTAGCAAATCCTACATCCAGCTGTATCCATCCTTCAACACATAACCGAGAAAAACTTCGGAAACCATCTACCTCAACCTTCGAAAAGCATCCGTTATACAAGTTATGGCGATACTCCCGAACTCCCGCCCCAGTACTTGGTGGCGTCGAGCTTATCTCACCAACAAACTGCATAAAAGAGATTTTTTATGTCGGCGTACTAAACTCAGGTATTCCAGAACTGCAACGATAAAATTATGATGACAACACCTCAGAGCTCAACTCCCCGGGACACTTCCACAAAACCCCTGACAGGAGGCACCAAGACAATGTTCTCATCATAAAACCATCGGAACGATTCCAAGATACCCGCGTGATCCTAAAAAAAATTAGTGAAATTTGAGAAGAGAAGAGTCAAAACACTATGTCAGGATGCCTTACCAGAGCGATGAGGAGACTGGGAAGTAAAAAGAATTCCTAAACTCTCCGATATATAATTCCTAAATGCCTCAAAACATTTTTCTAGACACAACTCGGCCGCTAATAACGATCAAGCAATGGGGCTCCTAAGGTCGGGGAAGGCTTTGATTACCAACTTGTAACACACTCAATGCGAGTATATCTCCCACGTGTCGAGGCACGACTTAGAGGCATAATCGCATTGAAGGCATATGTCGCAAGTTAGGCAATCTTCACAACATCCCATGTAATATAGATAATAAAAGGAGAGATAACATAGTTGGCTTACACTCTCCACGTCAATCAAGTACATAAATAACATTACATCATCCAAACACTCATGGCCCGACTACGGCGCCAAAATAAAAGATAACCCAACATGCAACACGGTCCCGATCACCTCCAACTGGGCACCACTACTGATCATCAGGAAAGGAAACATAGTATCGTTGAGAGTCCTCGTCGAACTCCCACTTGAGCTCGAGCGCGCCATCTGGAGCGGAATCATCAGGCCCTGCATCTGGTGTAATAGTAATCTGTGAGCCACAGGGACTCAACAATCTCGCACCCTCGCGACCAAGACTATTTAAGCTTATAGGTAAGGCAAGGTAAATATGTGGAACTGCAGCAAGCGACTAGCAAATATGGTGGCTATCCTGTTCGCAAAAGAGAGCGAGAAGAGGAGGCAAAGCGCGAGCGAGAAACTAGAGAGCAACCTGCGCAACCATACTCCAACACCGTGTCCACTTCCCGGACTCCGCTGAGAAGAGGCCATCACGGTAACACACTCAGTTGATTCATTTTAATTAAGTTAAGGTTCAAGTTATCTACAACAGGACATTAACAAATTCCCATCTGCACATAACCGCGGGCACGGCTTTCCAAATTTCAAATCCCTGCAGGGGAGTCCCAACTTAGCCCATGACAAGCTCTCACGGTCAACGAAGGAATAGACCTCCTCTCGAGACGTTTCGATCAGACTCGGTACCTCGGTTCTTCAAGACACTTCGACAGGTTAAAACTAATCCAGCAACACCGCCCGAATGTGCCGACTAATCCCGATAGGAGCTGCACATATCTCTTTCTCAGGGCACACTCAGATTGTCCTAGGTACGGGTAGGCCAGCCCAGAGTTTCCCCTAGTGGCCACTGGCAGCTGACAGGTGGACCAACACTCAGAGGAGCACTGGCCCGGGGGGGTTAAAATAAGATGACCCTCGGGCTCCGGAAACCCAAGGGAAAATGGGGCTAGGTAGCAAATGGTAAAACCAAGGTTGGGCATTGCTGGAAAAGCTTTAATCAAGGCAAACTATCAAGGGGTTCCCATTATAACCCAACCGCATAAGGAACGCAAAATCCGGGAACATAACACCGATATGACGGAAACTAGGGCGGCAAGAGTGGAACAAAACACTAGGCGAGAGGCCGAGCCTTCCACCCTTTACCAAGTATATAGATGCATTAAGATAACATGGCAATATAATGATATCCCAACAAGTAAAATAATGTTCCAACAAGGAACGGTCTCCAATCTTCACCTGCAACTAGCAACGCTATAAGAGGGGCTGAGCAAAGCGGTAACATAGCCAAACAACGGTTTGCTAGGACATGGTGGGTTAGAGGTTTGACATGGCAATTTGGGAGGCTTGAAAGCAAGTGGTAGGCATCGTAGCATTGGCATAGCAAAAGAGCGAGCATCTAGCAAAGCAAAGATAGTAGTGATTTCGAGGGTATGATCATCTTGCCTGCAAAGTTGTCAGAGTTGACTGGATCCTTGAAAGCAAACTCAACGGGATCCTCGTTAGCGAACTCGTCTCCCGCCTCTACCCAAACAAGACAAACATGCAAATGGAACACAATCAACCACGTGCAAGGCTCAAACAATATGATGCAAGGATGGTATGCTATGCGGGATGCGATGCGGGATGCATATGCAAGATGTGACAAGGAATGCATGAACCTGGCCTCAACTTGGAAATCCAAGTGTGCCACTGGAAAGATGAGATGAAATCTCTTGAAAACGATATAAAGAACGCCGGAATCGGAGTTACGGTTTGGAAATGGCAAGCGATTTAAATATGACCACGTTCTGCGATTTACAGCAAGTAGTCATCTAAATGCAACAAGATTAACATGCTACAGCACCCAAACATGGCATAAAAATACATGGCAGGAATCCATTCAAGATGCTTAACAAAAGTCTAGCACTGAGCTACGGCCAAATCATCCATTAACAGGTTCAAACAAGCATGGCAAAAATGCATATGACAAACAGATTTCAGACTTAGTGAAATTAACACTTGTCTGGAATTTCAGATCAGGTAGCACACTTCGGAGCAACAAAACTACATGCTACAGGACCTGAACATGGCAAAGTAAAGCATGGAATGGAGCTACTCAAAGAGCTTAACAAAAGTCCCTTAGTGATATTGAGCCAAAAGGGATCAGAAAATACAATTGCAAGCATGTGAACATGGCAAAAACATAATCAGTTCTCAGACTTAGTGAAAACTGGAGCATGCTGAAACAGATATCAAGTAGGCATGTTTACGAGCTCGATGCACTCACTACAGAGCAAGTCATGATAATCTAAGCATACACCCATCAAGAATACACAAAATGCAAGCTAGACATGGCAAGAACAATAACATAGCATGCACGGATCAGCTACAACAACATCGGCAAAATCGCTAACAAGTAGACAATCTGCCCAGATTCACGAAGTAGCAAAAGTAGACCTCAATTGACTCAAGATAGGGTGCTCCATAATTGCAAACAAAGACATGGATGGATATAGCACTACAAGATCAACAAAACATCCTTACTGATCATCCTCAAAAGAGGCACGGATCACTAGGAAACAACATGAACATATGGCAACATGAGATAAACAGATCAAGGACTTAGTGGAAATGCTAAGTCCCTGAAATCAGCATTACCAAGTGCCTCACTTTGCAAGCTTGTGCTAGTCACCACACACATCACAAAAATACATGGGTTGCACCTCTGGAAAGATGGCAAAACCCTTAACAAAACATATGTAGAGCTCATGGGCATATCATGCACACAATAATCATGGCAAAAATGACAAAAATCTAAATGGAGTAGCAGATCTGATAAATATCTCAAGTAGCACTCTTCTAACAGCATTTTGGGCATCAAGATGAACTCAAATGAAAATGATGCAATGGAATGAAATGATGTACTCTCTGAGACGAACATTTTGATATGCTATATGCCCAAAACGGAGCTCCGGATCCGGAGTTACGACATGACGAAAAACGCAAAATAAATTAGGGTTAGGAGGGGAAAGTCAACCGAGTGGATCTCCTCAGATCCAGATCTGCATGCTTCCCGAGGCGGTCACCGGAGAACACTGTAGATGACGACGAACTCGCTGGAGAGGAGGGGCCGGCCGGAGTCGAGTTGGTCCGGCGAGGGGGTTGCCGGAGACGAGGGGAGGCCGGACGGCGGGGGCGGCGTCCCCTGCGGCGGTTCCTACCGCGGTGGCGGCGAGGCGGCGATGGCGCCGCGGTGGCCGGCGATGGCGGCGGCGTCGCCGGGCGGCGAGAGGCGCGACGGTGTCGGGCTGTCCCGGCGAGGCGGTGGGGAGAGCGGGGCGGCACAGCGAGTCGCCGGGCGGTGGGGCGCGTGGTTCGGGGGCGCGGGCCGGGAGGGCCCGCGGCGGGCTTCGCGGGCCGGCGCGGTTCGCGGCGAAGTGGGGCGCCGGCTGGGACACGTGGCGGCCAGCGATTGGCGCGGAGGCGGCGGCGAAGAAAGCGGACGTGTCCGGTGGCTGGATTTTTGTCCGGCACGCTAGGAGAGGGTGGATCTAGGGTTTGGACGAAGGGGATCCGCGAATTTCGGGAGGGTGGTGTATATATAGGCATAGAGGGAGCTAGGAGAGTCCAAATGAGGTGCGGTTTTCGGCCACGCGATCGTGATCGAACGATCTAGATGATGGAGAGGGTTTTGGTGGGTTTTGGGCCAAATTGGAGGGGTGTTGGGCTGCAACACACACGAGGCCTTTTCGGTCCCTCGGTTAACCGTTGGAGTATCAAACGAAGTCCAAATGATACGAAACTTGACAGGCGGTCTACCGGTAGTAAACCAAGGCCGCTTGGCAAGTCTCGGTCCAATCCGGAAATGTTTAATCCCCACACACGAAAGAAAGGTAGAAATGACCACCGGAGGAGAATGAAGCGCCGGAATGCAAAACGGACAACGGGGAAAATGCTCGAATGCATGAGATGAACACGTATGCAAATGCAATGCACATGATGACATGATATGAGATGCATGACAACGACAACAACACACAGAGACAAAAACCCGAACCCGAGAAAATAAAATAACTTAAGGCCGGAAATGGCAAGAGTTGGAATACATATTGGGAAAGTCATATCCGGGGTGTTACAGAACTGCTGGGAGAAGTTCAGCCACCTTTCTCTATCTCTCTCTCTCTCTTTACCACCTCTCTACTTGTCGAGCCCTTGGAGGAGACTGAGCCGAACCCCCTTTGCTACGCGGGTGGCTGGTCCTATTTATAGTGGCCCTGGTCCTCTCCCCAAATATTGAGCGGGAAGGGAGCCAACAATGGCGGGCTAATTTGAAGGGGGACAGCAAGTATCAACTATCCTGACAAAAGTAGTCTTCGCCTGCGCAAAGCTCTGGTGATGACGCCGTCTTGGGCTCCACGGTGACCTCCATCTCATAGTCCTCCTGGTCTTGGTCTCGTTGCACCGAAACGGCAACCTTTGCCTGATGCCTCGGTACTCCACGGCTGCGCTTGCCCCCTTTGCACCAAGGAGGAAAGGAGGACGCTGCGCGGGCTGGCACCCGCCTGGCGCCCTGAGTCGTCATGGCTTGCATCACGGGCACCTCGCGAGGTACCCCGCCTTGATCTCTCCGCCTCCTCGCGAGCCAGCCTGACGAGGCCATGCCTGAGGAAGCTCCGTGTCGTCCGCCCCGTGAGGCTTTGCCCCTCGCGAGGGTCTTGGGTTTGTGCTGGTGAAGATGGGCCGTGTTGGGCCCCCCTTTGAGCCACGCCGCAGGCCGAAGGCAGGCAAGTCTAGGGACCCCCGTTCCTAGAACGCCGACAGTAGCCCCCGGGCCCAAGGCGCGCCCGGACTTGGCCATGCAGGGAGGCGGAAGGGCAAGAGCGAAGCTCTGCGGGCCCTAACAGCCTGCGGCCTTGGGCGCCGCGTGGCGGTTGATTGGTCGTGGGCGGCACTGTTCCCCCACGCCCTCCTTATCTTGCGCCTTGCTAGGCGGACCCGTAGTCGCACACAGCCGTTCCCCTTTCATCGCCCGAGCGCTTCCTGTCCTTCCTCCGCTCGAACCCTGGTTTCTGTTTTCAATTCAGTCTTGAATCATCCCCCCTCCTTTTGCTATCGACATGGCCCCGACGAAGAAGGGAAGAGGGAATAATCCCGTGTCTCCGCCACGCCTGCCGCCGTTGGCGGCCCCCGCCGAGGGTTTGGGTAAGGTCAGCTTGGCTCTGGCCACCATCTTCAATGAATGCAGGAGAACGACGGCCTGGCCCGCGTCCCACTTCTCCATCGGCAGGATAGTTACCGAGGTCCCATATTTTGCCGGCGCCCTGTGGGCAGGTCTGGTTCCCCCTTTTTCTGATTTCTTCAATGCCGTGCTCTCCCACTATCAGATCCACATGCTACATCTGAATCCTGAATCCATCACCCTCCTTTCGGTCTTCGCCTTCGTCTGCGAAGCCATGGTGGGCATCCCTCCTTCGGTTGCCTTGCTGCGTCACTTCTTCTCGCTGCATCTTGTCGACCCTACCCAATGCTGGGCGTGTGTAAGCTTCGTTGCCACGCCAGAGACTGCCGCCTCTGGGATTGACTTCAAGCTCCCCTTGCCCGCGGTTGGGTTCCACGAGCGATGGCTGTATGTGGACGCGGGGGTGCCCAGCCCCCTGCTAACGGAGCCAGCCTTGCCTGCTGTCCCCAATTCAGGCTGGGGCCAGGTGGCGCTTGAGAGCCCCCGGCTCGTCTTCGTCTGGCGCCGCTTCGCGCTCTTAAGGTCGCTTGGCGTGACAGCGCCCAAGGTGGTGAAGGAGTTCCTGCTATGCCGCGTTGCTCCTCTTCAACGCCACTCTCGCCGAATGTGGGCCTTCCGTGGGCGCGAGGATAGTATGAGGCTCCAGGAAGAGGACCTGGCTCCTGAGGTGCTGAAGACGGCGCTCTTGACCCTAGCTGGGGACCCCAACCCCGGCAGCGTCCGGCAGGGAGGGGCCTTGTTATACCTCTGCCAGAGCAGGGTCGACTTTGTGAGGCAGATGCCTGCCTTTGATGAGTGGGGGCTACGCCCTGCCGGCCTTCAGGGGTCTCGTGAGAATCCAGTGGTGGTGACCGCCCTTCCAGTCGGCCAAGGCGTCCCGCCCTCGAGTGGCGGAGCAGGGAGGTACGAGGCACCAGAGGTCGAGGGGGCTCCCGGCGTGGTGAGGGCACCGGGCGAGGCTCACGAGGAAGCAGTTATCGGGGCTTATACCGCTGAGGCTGAGGGTGAAAAACAGCTGCCCTCTGCGCCCGCGACTGGGGCCCCAGAGGCTCCAGCTGCTTCTCTCGGGGAGGCGATTGGCGGCGCACATCAGGCAGGCGCCCCTGACGCTGATCATCTTGACGCTCCATCCTCGTCGCAGGTCGGTCCCTACGCCCGACTCTTAGGCCGCTTCTGCGTGGACTTTGGGGCTCTCAGGAAGAGAAGGGAGGCCCTGGGCGACGGTTACCCTTGTCGCCTGATGAAGCGCGGAAAGTACTTCGCCACTGATGAGTAAGCCTTCTCCTTCCCTGCTCCTGATCCTTCCATTGCTCTTACTGACGCTTGCTCCGCAGGCCCCTTCCAGCCGAGCTTGCTGAGACGGCTGAGGGGCCGTCCCCTTTGGCTTTGCCCCCTCCACCGTCCTCGAGCGCCTCGAGTAGCGGAGCCCTTGTGGTGAGGGCGATCGAGGAGGCGGACCATCCCGAGGCGTATCGTGGCCCCGCGCACCTTGCGATCCTCCTTCGCGAGCCTTCTCGTGGCATAGCCAACCTGCCATGGGCTTCTCGCCTGGTCGTGGACTGCTATTGGCTGAGGCGCTTCTTGCGCTCTTCTCCTGAGGTCGGGATGGCCCCAGGCCGGGCTTCTGACGCGGCGTGCTCGGCCGTCGCGAGAGCGCCAGCCCCCAGCCCCCAGCCCGGAGGGGGAGTGCTGACCTGCAGCCCCCGGTGCTTGCTTGGGGCAGATGATGGTGTGGAAGACGTGCTTGAGCGCGCTCGGGAGCGTCGCGCTCTCCGCCAAGGATTCCTTCGAAGGGCGACTGACGTAGTGAGCCTGCTTGGTGAGGAGCTTGCTGATGAAGACGCGCGCCTTGAGGCCGAGGGCCTGCGCCTGGCTGCAGAGAGGCGCGAGCTGGAGGGCGCCATCGCCCTTGCGCGCCATCAGCGCGACCTTGATGAAGCAGAGGCCAAGGCGTCGTTGGTGGCCTCTCGGGAGGCCCGATCTCGGGCTGCTGAGGAAGCTCGGGAGGCTGACAGGCGGCGAACGGCTGCAGAGGAGCGGGCTCGGGAGCTTCTGGCCTGGTGCCACTCGCTGGAGGAGCAGGTGGAGCTGCACGAGGAAGCCCTCGCGTCGATGAGGGTGGCCTCCGGCGACTCGGCGGAGCTCCAGAAGTGTGAGGAGGCGCTGACACTGGAAGCCGCCGAACGTACCCGCGAGTACGAGCGTCTGGAGACGAGGGAGCGCTTGGTGACGCAGGCGGAGGACGATGTCGCTGCACAGGAAGCCCGTGTCCTGGAGGAGGTCAGACGTCGGGTGGCGATGGCACGTTTGAACCTCGAGCATGAGTTCGAGGAGAAGCTGGGGTTGATCCGGGCCGAAGCCGAAGGCAGGACTGTTGCCCTGAGGGCCAAGCTGGAGGAGGTGACGCGGCGGGCCGATGCTTCCCGGGCTGCCCTTGAGGTGGCGCAAGGTGGGCTAACCACCTCCCAGGCTGAGGTGCTCCTTCTTCGCCAGCGGGTGGAGGAGGCTGAGGCCGTCGCGCACCAGAACACGGACGAGATACGTCAGCGGCGGCTCCTGGAGCATGAGCACGGCCCCATGCTGACCATGCTCCGGGAGAGGGCCAACGCTGCCTTGGGCAACATCTGTGAGGAGACCGTTGGCGAGCCGCACGTGGTTAACTACGCGGGCAACCTTCAATTCTTTACTGACGTGGTGACGCAGCTGGAGGCGCGGTCGATCAGGGCTGACAGGTTGGTGGAGGAGAGGAGCCGCGCCCTGCTCAGGCGCGCCTTTTCTCGTGTCTTCAGCCATCTCCGGAGCATGGATCCCCACATTGATTTCGACACCGCCATCGCCCCAGTCCCCCAGGCCGTCCGAGGTGAGCTGGCGCACTGGGTGGAAGACCATGTGGAGGCTCTTATCAGGGCCTTCGCCTCGGACAACGACGACGCGATCGTGGCGGCCGACGAGGGCGGCGTGACGGGCGGCCCTGATGCCGCTAGTGGCAACACGGGCAGCGGGGGCGAGTTCAGCGACGCCAGCAACGGCCCCGATGGCGCTCCTGAGGACGCATTGGGAGATTCATCCGACTGATTGCGCATTGTTCCTGCTTACCCTGTATGAATAGGACTCAGATTTTGGCCTGATAGCTGTGAGAGCATTTTGGAGGGGGAGCCCCTCATGTAAAACTTGTGCTTATCGTATCAGTAGAAGCTACATTGCCCATGCGCCCGCGCCAAGTGGTTGGCTTAAGCGACGCGCTGGTCGGCTAATTTACCTTTGTCCCGTGCTGGCCCTGGGGCAGCCCGCAGGAGGCTTCGGAGCCAGGAGTGTTTCCTGATTAAATCCGTCGGACCTGCAGTAAGACGCCCTCCTAAGAGGACGCGGCGGCGGCAGTCTGGGCTGCGCGCGAGCTAGGCCTGACCCGGCTCGCGAGGGGCTCACGAGGGGAGGCAGCTGAGGCGAAGCAGTAACCGAAACGCGAGAAATTGCTCGAACGAGACTAAGCACCCCTTCCCCGAACACACGCAAATCTCAAATTCGAATCCAACTTGAACCCAACGGGGGAAAGCGGCAGCCAAAGGGAAGAGCAACAAAAGCAAACAAAAGGCCGCGTCCGGCACCTAGTCTAGTCTTGGACGTCTTCTCACCAGCGCGGAGCTAAGTGCTGCCACTGGGCGTGGGAGGGAGCCCCAGGGCCTGAGGCCGGCACCCCTGAGACTCCGGGGCGTGTACGGCCCCACTCATTATTACGTGAGAGTGTCACGGGGCAGCGAGCTTCACATGCACTGGGCCTTCTTCACAGGTACTGGCCTTGCTTCATATCGCCAGATGAGGGCCCCGCCTTGCGCCACACTCTAGTGCCGTCAGCAACGACCGGAAACCAGGACGCCGCCCGATGGGGTAGAGCGGTCGCCAGCGGTTCCTCCGACGACCACGGGTCCTCTACCGGGGGCAGGCCCTGGGGCACCTCCCCAGCGGAGGGCCTACCTCCTGAGAACGCCTTGCTCCGAACGCCGCGGTGGCGATGTCGGATCCCTGCCTCTCTCCTGCGATCCATGGTTAGCGTATACCTGCTCCTGAAGAATTATCGGTACCCGATAGTCGCTGCCTCCAGCGTGGCCAGTGGGACCGTCCTGGGACTCCTGGAAAGGCTCAGCTTCTAGTGCCTCGTCCCCCCAGCCTGGGCTGAGGCGCGAGCCTTGTCCGTTCTCGTGAGGGTGTCCTTGGTCCATCATGAGGGGCACGTACTCCTCCGGCGCCGTCATCCCGAATGCCTCGCCGTAATGCCCCGCATGCCACGCGGTCCTGCCTGACGCGCCCACCGCGGGGTGGCAGCGCGGCCGCCCGCTGGGGCCACGGGTCGCGTTGAGCCCTTCTTCTTCGTGGACCGGGGGCGGGGGCAGCACCGCCGCCGGTCCGGCGCTGACAGCCTCGCTGGCGTTGGAGTAGCCCTGGAGCCCGCGGACGCGCGCGGGGCCCCCGCGTGGGTCGCCCTGGGCTTGAGATGGGAGCTGGGTGGAGAAGGGGTGAGCCCCCGAGGCGGCGAAGCCCAGGAGCTCTGCCACTCGCTCCAGCAGCACGTCGTGGCCGCCCTCCAGCAGTCTGCACTGCAGCAGCTCTCGATCCACCGTGAGTGCGGCTCTCGAATTCGCCTGCTCCCGGCGGGTGTACGGTGTCGTGGTCGCGGCGTGATTTGAGGCCCTCGCTACCGACCGCGCCTGCCGCGGTGTAAGAGTTGTTGAAGCCTGTCCGCGTCGCCCGCGGCCCGCAGCGCCCTGCGGACCGCGAGCTGCCTGGGGCACGGGGTCGCCCGAGGCGAGCGGTTCTGCGCGGGCGGGCCATGCATCCCATGGGTCTAGGTTGCCCTCCTGGTCGTCGGGCATGGTGATGGAGACGCGACGGGGCACGGAGCGGTGAAAGACGAATTCCGACGCACCCCTACCTGGCGTGCCAAATGTCGGATTTCGGGTTCCGGCAGACCCTTGAGGTTCGAACACTGGGGTGCGCACGGAGATTTCACCTCCTACCTCCCTGCACCCCTCCGCCACGCTAGGATCAAAGCTATGAAAAGAACAACACGAGGGACACAGGGTTTATACTGGTTCGGGCCACCGTTGTGGTGTAATACCCTACTCCAGTGTGTGGTGTGGTGGATTGCCTCTTGGGCTGATGATAGTGGACAGTACAAGGAAGAATAGCCTCGCGAGGGTCTGTTCTTGGCTGGGGCGATGAACTACTGGGAGAAGTTCAGCCACCTTTCTCTATCTCTCTCTCTCTCTCTACCACCTCTCTACTTGTCGAGCCCTTGGAGGAGACTGAGCCGAACCCCCTTTGCTACGCGGGTGGCTGGTCCTATTTATAGTGGCCCTGGTCCTCTCCCCAAATATTGAGCGGGAAGGGAGCCAACAATGGCGGGCTAATTTGAAGGGGGACAGCAAGTATCAACTATCCTGACAAAAGTAGTCTTCACCTGCGCAAAGCTCTGGTGGTGACGCCGTCTTGGGCTCCACGGTGACCTCCGTCTCATAGTCCTCCTGGTCTTGGTCTCGTTGCACCGAAACGGCAACCTTTGCCTGATGCCTCGGTACTCCACGGCTGCGCTTGCCCCCTTTGCACCAAAGAGGAAAGGAGGACGCTGCGCGGGCTGGCACCCGCCTGGCGCCCTGAGTCGTCATGGCTTGCGTCACGGGCACCTCGCGAGGTACCCCGCCTTGATCTCTCCGCCTCCTCGCAAGCCAGCCTGACGAGGTCGTGCCTGAGGAAGCTCCATGTCGTCCGCCCCGCGAGGCTTGGCCCCTCGCGAGGGTCTTGGGTTTGTGCTGGTGAAGATGGGCCGTGCTGGGCCCCCCTTTGAGCCACGCCGCAGGCCGCAGGCAGGCAAGTCTGGGGACCCCCATTCCCAGAACGCCGACAAAAACAGAAAAGAAAGATGGAAGAAGAAGAGGAGGAGAGCAAAGCTAGAAAATAGGAAATTACAAGGAGATATATATGTATGATAAACCTGCAGTGAAGCATGGCAGATCAATCCAGGCCGGATCCCTAGCAATCAAATCTTCTGAATTTCACATGATTGTGTCTTGCAGATCACTACTTCTCGATAATGCTAATGCCCCACCTGATCAACATTCTTTGGTTAACACTAAAAAGAAAAAGAAATTAAAAGCATATGAAATAGAGTCTGTTATGACTAATAAAGCTTAGAATCACAGGTACATCACAGGTACATTGTCCATAAAAAATATGGGAGAAACTACTTCTGCCTATATTATGTACTGTAAAACATGAGAAAAGTGACTAATAAAGCTTATAATCACGCTTACGCTAAACTTTCTATTCTATGCATTAAAAGGAAAATCACAATGCACCTACTGTAGAGATTATAATCAAGAGGCAAAACTTACACTGAATTTGGTAAGAAGATACAGCTACTGAATAATGTCGGTGAAGAAGTTGTACACTGTAAAACAACATGTACTACCTACTAATACTTTTGATTGCTAAGTTCAGATATTACAACCTATCATAACACAGACTAAATTGGGAATTGAAGTAGAAAAGCAAGTCCTAACTACTATAATTTCAGAGTGCTGCAAGTCTAAAAAACCAACAATGTACCTACCATCCGTGAACAGCCGCTGTGAGAGTGACATGGAGCCGTTTGTCCCGGCAGCAGCACGCGGAGCTTGTCCCAGTAGGGCGCGTGGGTGGACACGTCGCGCTCCTGGAAGGTGACGTGGAGCCTGTTGAGCAGCCAGCACACGGTGGAGTAGTCCTCGAATGTCATGCGCTGGCCATCGGGCGGGCAACGACTCTCGAACCCAGCCAAGGGATCTACGCCGTGGCCGCCATCTATAGCTAGGGGATGTGTCATCATTGTAGCGGCGCTAGGTCTTCTCGAGCGCCTGTGTGTATGCGTCGACAATGGCGCGGAAGGCGATGAGGAGGTCCGAATCGGAGAGGCTTGCCGATTTGAGCTCCGGGCAACGGTAACACTTGCCTGACTTCCCAGGAGACACACTCTCGAGCTCACTATTATTCTGAACATGTGTTACTGAAATCATCAATATCGGGCGACAGTAACAACTAATAAACTGAAATCATCAATATCGAGCTCATATTAAGCATTTCATGTGTTACTAAGCATGCAAATCCTTCAACCAGAAGAAGTAATAGTATAGTTTTTGGTAAACACACTCGTCTATTGATTGAATTAAAGAAAATAAAGAATATTTTCTTCCCTAATAGAACATGCTTGGTTTCCCTCACACTATTACTTTCAATACCGTGTATTAGCCAGAAACAAACTTATATTAATTTTCCTTTTAAAAGAACATGCATATGTAGAGCTCTAGTGATATTATGTTCGGAGTTAACAACCAACATTATGTGTTAGGCAGATAGCAATTTTGTAGGTTGCAGATCAGAGCGGTATAGCAAAACCATGAGCATGTAACAGAAATTTTGCAGAATCACAAGATTCACATGTGCTTCAAAGTCACAGATCGCTCCATGTCACATAAAAAACATAAATCACTATTAGACTAAGAGCTGCATTCCTTCTACAAAATTACTGCATCTGATGTTTGACTGTATACTGAGACTAAAAACCTAATTAAAATTATTTAGCTATTTATACCCTTCAAAACAGTAATACCAGTAACCAAAAACACAACAAATAGATTTGTATATGCTGCTGAATGAAGTAAACCCACTAATTTATCCTTATAGTGATCATGAACGATCAGTTCCTGTATAGTAAACATAAGAAAACGAAATTTGATTCATATTCATTTACCGATGATAAACTTTACATGTATTTATCATAGTGTGCTCCTAATAGTATTTCCTGTGTAAGTGAACCAAAATCGCAAAGAGGCTACAATCGCACACATTGAAGACAAGGTTTTAGGAGTTCTAACAGAATTACACTTTTCATACTTCATTTTCTAGCTTTCTCAATACAGGGTTGATAATTTTTATATGTGTCATTTCAGTAGTGATACTTGGTTCTTATATTCAGAGCTCCTAAGTTCACTGAAAATCTTGAAGAAAAACAATAAATAAGAAAATTGCAGGGTTTTTGGCTTATCTGGCTTGCCACATGTGTATATGTTAGGACAGCACATGCAATATACTCACAAGATATGGTAGATTAGCCGCTGACACCCATTACTTAGGATGCCAACCACTCAATGCACTTGTGTCATTAGTGACCATTCCCCTCCATCTTCTGCACCCCAATTACAATAGTGTGCAGTTGACTTGCTACCAGAACTTGCTAATGGAAGCCATAGTGGAGTTTATGAGCTACAATGCCATGTTGTTCTCGCTTTGGGTCAAAAGTTTGAATATTTTTTCCAAAAGAATCGAATCAAGGCAACTAATTACACTTTGAATACCTAACTGAACAATACCTGGGTTGTCGTCTGCAATTTGTCTTCTGAATATTTATTCCCTGCCTTTGATCAAACCAATTTGTCTTCTGCCAATAAATAGATTATTGCTCTGAAGGGCTCTCTGTAGAAACCTTTTTACATGGAGTAGATCACCCTTGGCTGCTGGAGCATTTGGACAACGAGAAATGCAACAATCTTTAAAAGGATAAGGCCAAGTGAGCTAGACCTGCTACATCATAGAGCCACCCAAAAATCCTATGCCAATTCCAGTCCTGAGTAGACAATTTTGTTAACAGAGAAGAAGCTTTCTCAATTTCTGGATGTTGCCATTGTTAGTTTGTGCGAAGATGTTGTTTATTCAACCGGCATAATCCATCCAGAAGTCATCGCCAATAACAAAGTGCATTACACACAGAGGATACAGAGCATCTTGAAGAAGTTCTCAGCAAAAATAATTATACAAAGGATATTAGTAATTCTAAAATTCTAATTGCAAGAACTACACCCATACTGTTTGGGTTTCTGAATCAATCAGCATTATAGAAACCCCTGTTGCTGGGTGTTTTACCGGACGAAATCCTTTGCTTGCATAACAACAAACAACAAATAGGGCTTAGCCATATATGTGTGTGTAGCTTCAACAAATTAATCAAACAAAATTATTGTCTCTCAGTTTCAAGGAACCAAATGAAATCCAATAATTTTTCAACCTACCGCATCAAACTGGTACAATAGCATGGACTGAAGAATGGATTTTATTTTAACAAAAAGAGCACACAAGCCAGCTGTAGTTGGCCGCCGTGGACACCATTGAACAGCAAAAAATGGTCTCGTACAATAGCATGGACTGAAGAATGGATTTATTTGAACAAAAAGAGCACACGAACCAGCTGTAGTTGGCCGCCGTGGCCACCATCCGAACAGCAACAAATGGTTATACATCTGGTTTTCTAGGAGGAGAATGACTTGATGTTCCCTCCATTCTCAGTGCTACCAACAGCGTCGGCTCCTTAGTGCTAGTTCAAGAGAGGAGAGAGAGATTGGTTAGGTCATATGACATAAGAGTAGCAACTTTCTGCTTCTCTGTGCTGGTTGCAGAGAAACAAAATAGAGAGGGCCAGATCGGCCTCGCCACTCCGTCACCAGCGGCCCAGCCATCCTCAACCTTGCCTGGCACACGACATGGCCCCGCCACCCCCTCACCAGAGCTCGAACAGCTGCATGTGTCTGCCCCGTGCAGCTGCTCAACCCAGGTCAGGGCGGAGATCCGCCAGCACCACTCGCTGCTCATTCTCCTTCCTCCCTGCCGATTGTCCTCCCACACAATCTTCCTGCCATGTTGTACACTCTCCGGCAAGCATGTGCGGGTGCTCGACGTACGCGTTGCCCCCATCCGCACTCGCCAAGCTCCACCCTGGGCACTACCCGTTCCCCGTCGTCGGTGCTCACCACGAGAGAGAGAGAGAGAGAGAGAGAGAGGAAACAGGCTGGAAAGAGGGGCAAGGGGCAATACCTGCAGAGCTCTACCTACCAGCCATGAAGCCCCGCCTCCGACTGCAAGGAATTCGCACCATCGCGCCGGATCCCTCCGTCGCTCGGCTCCGGTGAGCTCCCACCTCGCCGCACACCTCTGGATCCGCCTCCCCGGTACCTTCGATGCACGGATCCGGCCCCTGCAAGCTCCGGCCGCCGCCGCCACCATTCATCGAGTAGCCGCGCCGCCGCCAGTCGCTCGAGCAGCGGCGTTGACTCGATCCAGGTAGCCTGCCGATGATTAAAAAAGGATCACGGGTTGGATACCCAAAAATGCAGGGTCTTTTATGTAAAAACGAAACGTTTTCTCACTTCAGCCACTTAAGAGGGGACTGCGGGTTGAATTTACAGAAACGGAGGGACTTTTTTGCAAAATTTCTAATGACGTACGACCAGAAGCGATAGCTGCTTTATTAGTATAATTAGTAGGGAAAGATAACCGACCATCTCTTTGCGGCAATGCATGTGCATGTTTTCTGTAACGTGTGCATGTCCTACTCCATCAATGTCTCAGGATATTCCTAGATCACAACAACGTTTCCTTGGCTTCATCGTTGTCCCTCGTTATCTCTCTCTGAGATCTAATCTGTTAGATTGTTTGAAATAGTTTGACTCCTGAGTCGCTCCTTAAGACCCTGAAACCTAAAAGACATATATAAATTAGAAGAATTTAATTTAAGATAGCAAGGTGGGACTATTTATAAATAGGCAAATTAACGGATTGATGGGCTGATTTTATGTGCACGCATAGGCCCACCAGAGGTGCCAGATAGGCCCATTCAGGGACAGACGATGTCTGACTATTTCCTTAAGTACCTAATCCTAAATCAGCACGCAATTGTGGAGTAGAGCAGCTGGATGCAGCCTTTGCGATGGAAGGGAATGTAGTGGGTTTGATCCCCCACGCCGCCGGCACTAATTTTTTGCCCCCTAAGTTGAAGGAAAATAAAAGTGGACCAGGCCCAGCACGGTGGCCGTGTGGCCCAACAGTTTTCGGACTTAAGTGGCAAATTAAAATGGCATATGTCCTCGAATTAGTACCACCTCGTGTGTGTGTGTGTGTTTGTGTGTGTGTATTTCAAATTGAAAGCGTAAAATTATGGAAAGAAGTGTATTGTGACGGTGAACCCAAGGAGTCAATCCGTGCTTTATTATTAGGGAGAGATATCTCTCTTTTTTTCGGGCGTGGCTAGGTCTCAGTCGACCGAGATTTAATCAAGTCTAAGTCAAGTGACATAACATGTTAGAGAGAGAAAGAAAAAACTAAAAAGAAAATTTTGCACGATCTCAATGTAATATCTCGCGAATATAACATTGACTCAGACTTAGCAAGACTGTTTTTTTAAGATTGAGTTTGGAATATCTAACAGCATGTAGAAAACCCTAGGATCGATCATGCCATCGACCACCTGCGTTGTGACGCCCTCGATTCAATCGTACACTAATCATACACGCAAATGTGTACGATCAAGATCAAGGACTCACGAGAAGATATCACAACACAACTCTAGACACAAATTAAAATAATACAAGCTTTATATTACAAGCCAGAGGCCTCGAGGGCTCGAATACATAAGCTCAAAAACACAAGAGTCAGCAAAAGCAACAATATCTTAGTACAGACATAAGTTAGACAAGTTTTGCCTTAAGAAGGCTAGCACAAAAGCAAAATTGATCGAAAAGGCAAGGCCTCCTGCCTGGGCGCCTCCTAACTACTCCAAGTCGTCAACGGCCGTCACGTAGTAGTAGGCACCCTCGGGGTAGCAGTAGTCATCAGTGGTGTCGTCTGGCTCCTGGGATCCGTCATCTGGTCGCAACAAACAGGTATGGGGGAAAAGAGGTAGCAAAGCAGTCGTGAGTACTCATCCAAAGTACTCGCAAGACTTACATCAGATCTAAACTAAATATGCATCTGTATCAAAATAAAATGGGCTGTATCTGTGGACTAAACCGCAGAATGCCAGAAGGGAAGGGGAAAGCCTAGCCTATCAAAGACTAGCATCTTCTGGAAAGCACCATCTTGCGGCAACAGGAGGGAGGAGAGTAGCATAAAGTAAAGTAGCAGTAATGTTATCGGCCAGAGATCCTTTCTCGACTCCCTGCGAGAAAGCAATCCCAGAGCCATACTATCCATTTCTCATATCCATTTCTTATATCCATTTCTCATCTCAAGTATCCAGTTCTAGTTGTATCGATCGGGATACAACTCCAAGTGTCCGTTACCATAGGACAGGCTATCGATAGATGTTTTCCTCCCTGCACGGGTGCACCAACTTACCCACCACTCTTGATTAACTCTGGCCGGACACACTTTCCTGGGTCATGCCCGGCCTCGGCCAAACAATACACCGCAACCCGGCCTAGGCTTAATAGAGAGGTCAGCACGCATACTAAACCTATGCCCCCAGGGGTCATGGGCCATCTCCCCGGGAGCTCCTGCACGTTGCGTGGGCGGCCGGTGAGCAGACCTAGCTACCTCCTTAAACAAGGCAGGAGCTTACGCAGTCCAACGCGGCGCGCGCCGCTCAGTCGCTGACGTCTATTAAGCTTCGGCTGATGTATACGACGCAGAATGCCCATACAATGCCCACGTGATGGTTAGTGCTATCAGGCCAGAGGCCCCTCGGATCAAATATCCAAACCATAGTGGATTAGGAGCACGCGGTAACGAGCAGAGACTCACGATCGATGTGACCCCATTGCCCCGTCTTGAGTACTTGCGGCAAGGGCTAAGAATGCTCGGCCACGCCTCGTAAGTATCTCGCGGGCACCTTCCAGGTCAACCCGACTCCACATCACTCGCAATTAAGCTCGCGCGGGTACCCCTCAGGGCCGACCCGTCTTTAGTAACGTGGCTCAGTGCAAAGTCATAGTAACCATAGTAACTGTGTGTCTAACACCAAGGGGAAAACCCGAGGAATCACCCCTCGTGAATTCCACTCGATGTTATCATCAAGGTGAACGTAAGAGGATCCACCCTCGAGGTTCACACTTGAGGGGTTGCACGACAGAGCCGTATCGGAAGTAGTCAAGGAGGAAATCACCCTCGATGACCACGACCGGATAGCTACACTGCAGAT
Organism: Triticum urartu; assembly: GCF_003073215.2. Taxonomy (NCBI): domain Eukaryota; kingdom Viridiplantae; phylum Streptophyta; class Magnoliopsida; order Poales; family Poaceae; genus Triticum; species Triticum urartu. Next base: position 446,703,365 of record NC_053028.1, read on the forward strand.
ATCTCATCAGGAGTGATGTAAGAGGTTCCACCCTCGGCACTCGATGGTAACTCTGCAGATGTGATGTGCGGTGTCGGGGCCTGGACGTCGATCACGTTGATCGAGTCATCGAACATAAAGCGAGGCAAGTGGGACAAGGTGGGGGTCACTAATGGATCACTATCCAACCTATACTAAGCAGTTTAGGATAAGCAGGTAAGGTATGAAAGCAGGTAACAAAAACAGGCTATGCATCAGAGTAGGATCATACAGAAAGCAGTAGCAGTTCTAATGCAAGCATGAGAGGGAAAGAAATAGGCGATATCGGAATGCTCAAGGGGGGGTTTGCTTGCCTCGTTGCTCTGGCAAGGAGGGGTCGTCGTCGACGTAGTCGATCATAGGGGCAACATCAGTCTCGGGGTCTACCGGAGAGAAGAGGGAGAAGAAACAGTAAATACAAAGCAAACAATGCATCACAAGGCATAACATGACGATAGGCAGAGCTAGGGTTGCCCTAACGTAGTACTACACGTTGCAGACAGAGGGGATAAACATCCGAGGATGAATTCCCAACGTTAGTTGGATTCCGGACAGAGGAAAAGAGGGGGGAAGTTCCATGTTCAACATGCTAGGGGCATGTGACACATGAACGGACCACGTATTCGGATTGGTTGGATTTTTCTGAGCAACTTTCATGTAGAAAACATTTTCATCCGAGTTATGGTTTAATTTCTATGAATTTTCAAAGTTTATACAATTTTCTGGATTTGTTTATATTAACAGAAATGGAATATGACATCAGCATGATGTAGACGTGATGTCAGCGGTCAACAGGATGGTTGACTGGGGTCAAACCTGACTTGTGGGTCCAGTGGGACCCACTGGTCAGTGACTGGACTAATTAAACAGTGTTAATTGGACTAATCTAATACTAATTATCAAGCGGGGCCCACTGTCAGTGTATAATTGGTGAATAGATTAATTAATCAATTTAATTAACAGATTTTCTATTTATCTAAATCGTTTTATTGACTTAGCCCCACATGTCAGTGGGTTGACTCAGTCAACAAGTCAACTGGGCCCACCCGTCAATGGCTCAGCGAGCCCCATACGTCAGCGCCAGGTCAGCCTCGCCGGCGTCGGCGCCGGAAATGCTCCGGCGAGCCTCCCACGGCGGAGCGCGTCGGGAGAGGGGTCGGGTTTCGTGCACAGGGGGTTTCCGGGGTCGTAGCTAGGTGCGTTCGACGCGGTTCGACGTCGTACGCAAGATGGAGGCGACGACCGGGGCCGGGAATGACTGGAACGGCGCCGGCGACGAGTAGAAACGGCGTCGGAGTACGGGCGCGAGCGGGTTCAGCGTTAGAGCGCGCAAGCGGCCAACCGAACCAACCAAGCGGGGTCTACGGCGCTCCAGGAGCTCGTCGGAGCTACTAGCTCGAGTGGATGAGCTCGGTGGCGAGCCCTACGATGGAAATGGCGGACGGCAGAGCTCAGCTTGCGGGCGAGCTAGCTACGGCGAAAAGCACGGCACGAGGAGAGGAAAGGAGGAAGGGAGGAGCTCACCGTGCGGCCAAGAAAGGCCCGTGCGAGCTTAGGAGCAGCAGCATTGGACGGAGACGACGGCGGGCGCCGGCAACCGAGAAGGAGATGTGAGGTCGATCCCGAGCGTGCGGTCGTTCCTAAGCTCGATGACGAGGTGTAGTCGAGGCAGCCGAGCGAGGCGGAGCGGTAGGACGCATTGGCGAGGCGATCGGGAGGCAATGGCCGCGGGATCGACGGCGGCGCGTCGACGACCGCGCACGGGCGAACGAGACAAAGAAGAAGAGGGGTGAACGAGGGAGAGCGAGGAGGGGGCGAATGGATGAGGAGGCCAGGGGAGGAGATGTGGATCTTTATCCACCCGCGGCGCCTGTAGCGGCGAGGTCGGCGAGGTGGGTTTGGCGGCGACGGCGGGCGTGCCTCGGTCGCTTGAACAGAGAACAGGGGGAGGAGGAGGTTGTGGTGGGCTGGGCTCTAGGCACTGTGCACTTAGGCCAGTGCACAGTGGCCTTTTTTTCTTTTTACAGAAAGGGGTTTAGTAATATTTTGAGCTTCCATAAGATTTTGCAAAAATGTGAAACTTGGTCACATAATTACTTTGCAATATCCAGCACTGCCACAAAAATTTTGGGCATTTTTAGAGTTCATTTGAATTTACACAATAAAGAAAAGGGCATTTTAAAGGCTATTTTTGCTCTGTTAAAATGCATTAGGCCCATTTAGAGTTGATGATGATGTTGTGTTCCTTAATAGAAAATAGTTTTGGATTATTTGCTAAAAGGTGAACATTTTTCCAACAAGTTTTGATCAACTTCATTTTGCATTTTTTTATTTGAATGGAATTCAGAGAAGGAATTAGAAATGAGATATTATCCCAACATGGTTAAGCTTCATAAGTCAAGATGACTTGGCACTGATCATAAGGGATTAGAGTAGTGTGATGCTGGGGATGTTACAAATCTCCTCCACTACAAGAAATCTCGTCCCAAGATTTAAGTGGGGAAGTAAAGAGTAACTTCGGGTGTACTGACCCTTATGGGGGGTTAATTGTCTGGTGAACAATGCAGGGAATGTGACCGAAGTATCTCTCGAGTAGAAACTTAAGAAAACATCGAGAGCAAAATATGAAGGTACAATAGGGAGTTTCAAGTGAATGGACAAACGATCGATACCTAAACAGAGTGTGATGAGGGTTCAGAGCATCAGGAATAGATCATCTCTCAGACGGTGGCTCGTGACAACACACAAAGCCAAGAGCAAATGATACTTCGTAATAAAAGACATACAGGAGAGTCAGGTTTCGATCCTGTGGAACTGTGGGTTATGGGCCCACCATGTGGGTTAAGAGTAGAAAGGGGGCCGATAGCAAGGCATGTCAGATGATAGACTATCAGTTATGTTGTCAACAACGTTGGTACCAAGGGCGAGGGACGGAGAGAACTATTTCCCTGCTCGTTGAACGAGGCAGACCAATAGGCAAATTTCTCGTCCATCGGTGGCTACCGAAATGTTATCAACTATAGTAACAGGGTCTTGCTGACACGATTGTACACCGAGGTGTTTTCATAAGCAGGGAACTATTACTGCTTAGATCTCATAAACCACAAGAAAGGTTAAACAAAACAAAGGAAAAGAAAAGGTGACCATTAGATTAATCAGAACATTGGAAAGGAAAATGTGTTTACACACAAGAATTGGGAGTATATCCTTCCCAAGGGGGAAGCGGAGCAGGATATACATGATATGACAGCAAGTTCAAAAGCATTTAGATAAAGGGGGCGAGGTAAGAATCATGATATTACCCATACAACGGTGTTTGGATAATAGATCAAGAAACATTCGGCAATGAGCTTCCAATGTTCTTGTTGATATTCGGAATACCTTTGTGATGCTTCGAGGTAGCAATAACATAGTCCAAGTAAGGGTTGGATCTGAAGATCACAAGAGACACGAAGGAACATTTCCAAGAATATCATGGAATGTAAGATATAACTAAAACATGATCAAGTCTGTATTGGCAGGACGTCAAGGATGGTGTTGATGACAACACCAATCATCGATGGGCAAGGATGGTATTTCTCCTCAAGAATTAGATTGATATCCTGAAAGAGCTCAGAATGTTGATGATGATCACGACACATTTGTCGAGCAATTTCACGAAGATGTAATTGACCAGCGATGACATCAAGTCAAAGGAATGATGAACCGAAAGGTTATTGGAACCACGGGTACGACACAAACTCGAAATTAAGCTTGCTGTTCAAGGCTAAAAGATATGACGAGGAAGATCGACGTAGGCTTACCTCATCATCGAAAATTGTGCTCTGGGAAGAAATACTAGGTAGCATAGTTAAAATTTAGCATGGTAATGATATAGCCGATCAGGCTAGGAATGATGTGATGGAGTATCATTCCAATGAGAATTCACAAGAGGTAGTGCAATGACACAATATCCTTGAGATATCAAGGGACAATACTCGAGGTAGATCAAAAATAGAGGTTGGACAGATGAAATGGTCTGCAGAAGACAAGTATTTTAACTTGTCTAGGAAATGGAATTAAGGAGAAACTATGGTCGGAACCACGGTTATGAATGATCAAACCACCGATACAAGTTGAACTTATAACAAGGGTTAATCATTTTTACGAGCAGCTTCCATGATAAGTTCTACATTGGGTCCATGGGCATGAACACCAAGGTTCAAGGTCGACTCCCACTTCTTCAATGCATAACCTTTCATTCACTCCTCGTTTTCGAAGAATTTGTAGTGCGGAAGATTTATCTGGTGAAGCACCAGAAGAGTATGACTCACATCTCTTTCGAGTTCACACGGATAGGGAAGGTATAGGTTCAACCCGTAGGGGTATATTAGGAACATATACCACTAACTTCAGGATTAAAATATACCAGCTCGAAAGCAGAGCATGGTTGACAAAAGCAGATGATAGAATTTACCAACGGCATTATGTGTCAGGGAAAACTCACAAGTTTAATGAATATGAAGGACATTGTCGGATAATAATCTAACCAAGGATATGGCGGTCCCAAAAGATCTGATGTGAGTATCGATACTCACCCAGAAGAAGAAGAAGAATGTGAAGGCATCGGGTTATAGATATAACTGGATAACTTCAAAGCTTGAATACAAAGGAATTTTAGTTTACAAAACAGAAGATCTGAAGCAGAGGCTCTGATCTAAAGATAATTGAGTTGAATCGATACAGATCGACAATCAATCAAGGTTTGATTTGACAAGAACATGCTCAGGTTTGGAGTGACATTTGAGCCGCAAGGATGAATGCTAGGATCTGATTGAGGATTACGAGCATTCGTGACATATTGGATCAAGGGACTCAAAACGATAGTGACAGAGGGTGTCAATGAAGATTACTAGAAATATGGAATTAACCATAATGCAAGCAGACAAGACTTTCGGGAGCACTAGGTGTTGGGGAACGTAGTAATTTCATAAATTTTCCTACGCACACGAAAGATCATGGTGATGCATAGCAACGAGAGGGGAGAGTGTTGTCTACGTACCCTCGTAGAACATTCGCGGAAGCGTTATATCAACGCGGTTGATGTAGTCGTACATATTCACGTCCGACCGATCCAAGTACCGAAATCACGGCACCTCCGAGTTCTGCACACGTTCGGCTCGGTGATGTCCTCGCCTTCTCGATCCAGCAAGAGGGGCGAAGTAGTAGATGAGTTCCGACAGCACGACGGCGTGGTGACGGTGTTGGTGAAGAACAGTCTCCGCAGGGCTTCGCCTAAGCACTACGAAAACTATGACGGAGGATAAACTAGAGGGGATGGGGTTGCCAGCACACGGCTTGGTGTTTCTTGATGTGTCTTGGGTGTTAGACCTACCCCTCTATTTATATGTTGAGCCTTGGGGTCGAAACTTGGAGTAAAAGCCTCCACAAAGTCGGTTTCACCCGAAAGGCAAGAGTCCTTCTCGGACTCCAGGGCCAGACGCCAGGGTTCCCGGCGTCTGGACCCAGACGCCAGGGACCCTGGCGTCTGGCCCCTGGACTCCGCAAAACTTCCTTTTGCGTTTTCCAAAAACCTTATGGGCTTTCCCCTTTGGCCCAAATAAAGTGTTCTCGTACCCCAAACATTTCGAGAAACACCCGGAACCCCTTCCGGTGACCAAACACTATTATCCCATATATCAAACTTTATCTCTGGACCATTCCGGAGTTCCTCGTCATGTCTGTGATCTCATCCCGGACTCCGAACAACATTCGGTCATCAACATACATAACTCATATAGTACTATATCGTCAACGAACGTTAAGCGTGCGGACCCTACGGGTTCGAGAACTATGTAGACATGACCGAGACACCTCTCTGGTCAATAACCAATAGCGGGACCTGGATGCCCATATTGGCTCCTACATATTCTACGAAGATCTTTATCGGTCAGACCGCATAACAACATACGTTGTTCCCTTTGTCATCGGTATGTTACTTGCCCGAGATTCGATCGTCGGTATCTCAATACCTAGTTCAATCTTGTTATCGGCAAGTCTCTTTACTCGTTCTATAATACATCATCTCGCAACTAACTCATTAGTTGCAATGCTCGCAAGGCTTATAGTGATGTGCATTACCGAGTGGGCCCAGAGATACCTCTCCGACAATCGGAGTGACAAATCCTAATCTCGAAATACGCCAACCCAACAAGTACCTTTGGAGACACCTGTAGAGCACCTTTGTAATCACCCAGTTACGTTGTGACGTTTGGTGGCACACAAAGTGTTCCTCCGGTAAACGGGAGTTGCATAATCTCATAGTCATAGGAACATGTATAAGTCATGAAGAAAGCAATAGCAACAAACTAAACGATCAAGTGCTAGGCTAACGGAATGGGTCAAGTCAATCACATCATTCTCCTAATGATGTGATCCCGTTAATCAAATGACAACTCATGTCTATGGTTAAGAAACTTAACCATCTTTGATCAACGAGTTAGTCAAGTAGAGGCATACTAGTGACACTCTGTTTGTCTATGTATTCACTTCCGGTTAATACAATTCTAGCATGAATAATAAACATTTATCATGAGATAAGGAAATAAATAATAACTTTATTATTGCCTCTAGCGCATATTTCCTTCACTAGGCTGCAGAGGATCTTTGGGAGATCGAATTACATTCGAAGAATTTTGTGATACATAATATCAACTGGGGATGAATGAATCTCTGATAAGTGTGAGGAATTTTTCGTAGGGTTATTCAGGTAGAAAAGAGCTGCAAGGCAGTCGGAAAAAGGATTCTAGAAAGTCGAAGAATACTTTCGGGTATCTTGTAGCAACAAGAACGACTAGGGATGGAAGTAAGAACGGCGAGGGTACACGTTTATCCATAAGGATTCAACGGTGTTAAGGAATTGCAAAAGAATTGAACACAAGTTGTCGGGAGTATATCAGAGAGTATCTTCGAATTCTTCTGGTGAAGCAGGCAACCATCCGGAATGAAGGGGCTCTCCGGGGAAAGTCATTACGAGAACCTAATGTAGTTTAGTAAATTCATTTAACCCTAAATAGAAGAGAGAACAGAGTCCCAGAGTATAGACGAGGAGTAAAAGATCCTAATACCACCCATACAGCAACGTGGGCCCGTAAGACACACAGCCATGTTAGTAAAAGTTTTTGTAGTGACTAGACTCGACTTCGGCCAAGGAGTTGGAAAGGGGGCTACCTACAGGCAGTCGGCTCTGATACCAACTTGTGACGCCCTCGATTCAATCGTACACTAATCATAAACGCAAAAGTGTACGATCAAGATCAAGGACTCACGAGAAGATATCACAACACAACTCTAGACACAAATTAAAATAATACAAGCTTTATATTGCAAGCCAGGGGCCTCGAGGGTTCGAATACATAAGCTCGAAAACACAAGAGTCAGCGGAAGCGACAATATCTGAGTACAGACATAAGTTAGAAAAGTTTTGCCTTAAGAAGGCTAGCACAAAAGCAACATTGATCGAAAAGGCAAGGCCTCCTGCCTGGGAGCCTCCTAACTACTCCAAGTCGTCAGCAGCCGTCACGTAGTAGTAGGCACCCTCAGGGTAGCAGTAGTCATCAGTGGTGTCGTCTGGCTCCTGGGATCCGTCATCTGGTTGCAACAAACGGGTATGGGGGAAAAGAGGTAGCAGAGCAGCCGTGAGTACTCATCCAAAGTAATCGCAAGACTTACATCAGATCTAAACTAAATATGCATCTGTATCAAAGGAAAATGGGTTGTATCTGTGGACTAAACTGCAGAATGCCAGAAGGGAATGGGAAAGCCTAGCCTATCGAAGACTAGCATCTTCTAGAAACCACCATCTTGCGGCAACAGGAGGGAGTAGAGTAGCATAAAGTAAAGTAGAAGTAATGTTATCAACCTCGGCCAGAGATCATTTCTCGACTCCTTGCGAGAAAGCAATCCCAGAGCCATATTATCCATTTCTCATATCCATTTCTTATATCCATTTCTCATCTCAAGTATCCAGTTCTAGTTGTATCGATCGGGATACAACTCCAAGTGTCCGTTACCGTAGGACAGGCTATCGATAGCTGTTTTCTTCCCTGCAGGGGTGCACCAACTTACCCACCACGCTCCATTAACTCTGGCTGGACACACTTTCCTGGGTCATGCCCGGCCTCGGCCAAACAATACATCGCAACCCGACCTAGGCTTAATAGAGAGGTCAGCATGCAGACTAAAACCTATGCCCCCAGGGGTCATGGGCCATCTCCCCGGGAACTCCTGCACGTTGTGTGGGCGGCCGGTGAGCAGACCTAGCTACCTCCTTAAACAAGGCAGGAGCTTACGCAGTCCAACGCGGCGCGCGCCGCTCAGTCGCTGACGTCTATTAAGCTTCGGCTGATGTATACGACGCAGAATGCCCATACAATGCCCACGTGATGGTTAGTGCTATCAGGCCAGAGGCCCCTCGGATCAAATATCCAAACCATAGTGGATTAGGAGCACGCGGTAACGAGCAGAGACTCACGATCGATGTGACCCCATTGCCCCGTCTTGAGTACTTGCGGCAAGGGCTAAGAATGCTCGGCCACGCCTCGTAAGTATCTCGCGGGCACCTTCCAGGTCAACCCGACTCCACATCACTCGCAATTAAGCTCGCGCGGGTACCCCTCAGGGCCGACCCGTCTTTAGTAACGTGGCTCAGTGCAAAGTCATAGTAACCATAGTAACTGTGTGTCTAACACCAAGGGGAAAACCCGAGGAATCACCCCTCGTGAATTCCACTCGATGTTATCATCAAGGTGAACGTAAGAGGATCCACCCTCGAGGTTCACACTTGAGGGGTTGCACGACAGAGCCGTATCGGAAGTAGTCAAGGAGGAAATCACCCTCGATGACCACGACCGGATAGCTACACTGCAGATATCTCATCAGGAGTGATGTAAGAGGTTCCACCCTCGGCACTCGTATGGTAACTCTGCAGATAGTGTCGAGCAACTAAGGGGTAAGTGATGTGCGGTACCGGGGCCTGGTCTTTGATCCCATTGATCGGGTCTTCAATGATGAAGCAGGGGCAACAAGGACAAGGTGGGGGTCATTGATGGGTCACTAACCAACCTATACTAAGCAGTTTAGGATAAGCAGGTAGGTAACAATGAGCAGGTTACAAAAGCAGGCTATGCATCAGAATAGGAGCAAACAATAACAGCAGCAAAAATCTAATCCAAGCATGAGAGAATGGAATGGGCAATATCAGGATGATCAAAGGGGGGGCTTGCCTGGTTGCTCAGACAAGAAGGAGGGGTCGTCGGTGACGTAGTCGATCACAGCGGTATCGACAGCCGCCACGGGGTCTATCGAAGAGAAGGGGGGGACAGTAAATACATAGCAAGCAAGTGTATAACAGGACAACAAGCATAGCTAGATGTGTTCTAACGCGGTCCTAGACATTATAGGTGAAGGGGGAATTCAACCGGGAAGGTTTTCCCGGTTCCGAACCTGTGTCAGACAGATGACCGAAGGGGGAATGTTCCATGTTCAGCATGCTAGGGGCATGTGACAGATGAACGGACCGCGTATCCGGTTTCGGGTTGGATTTTTCTGAGCAACTTTCATGTAGAAAACATTTTCATCCGAGTTATGGTTTAATTTCTATGAATTTTCAAAGTTTATACAATTTTCTGGATTTTTTTATATTAACAGAAATGGAATATGACGTCAGCATGATGTAGACGTGATGTCAGCAGTCAACAGGATGGTTGACTGGGGTCAAACCTGACTTGTGGGTCCAGTGGGACCCACTGGTCAGTGACTGGACTAATTAAACAGTGTTAATTGGACTAATCTAATACTAATTATCAAGCGGGGCCCACTGTCAGTGTATAATTGGTGAATAGATTAATTAATCAATTTAATTAACAGATTTTCTATTTATCTAAATCGTTTATTGACTCGGCCCCACATGTCAGTGGGTTGACTCAGTCAACGAGTCAACTGGGCCCACCCGTCAGTGGCTCAGCGGGCCCCATACATCAGCGCCAGGTCAGCCTCGCCGGCGTCGGCGCCGGAAGTCCTCCTGCGAGCCTCCCGCGGCGGCGCGCACCGGGAGAGGGGTCGGGTTTCGTGCACAGGGGGTTTCCGGGGTCGTAGCTAGGTGCGTTCGACGCGGTTCGACGCCGTACGCAAGATGGAGGCGACGGCCGGGGCCGGGAACGACCGGAACGGCGCCGGTGACGAGTAGAAACGGTGCCGGAGTACGGGCGCGAGCGGGTTCAGCGTTAGAGCGCGTGAGCAGCCAAACTAACCAACCAGGCGGGGTCTACGGCGCTCCAGGAGCTCGTCGGAGCTACTAGCTCGAGCGGATGAGCTCGGTGGCGAGCCCTACGACGGCAATGGCGGACGGCGGAGCTCGGATTGCGGGCGAGCTAGCTACGACGAAAAGCACGGCGCGAGGAGAGGAAAGGAGGAAGGGAGGAGCTCACCGTGCGGCCAAGAAAGGCCCGTGCGAGCTTAGGAGCAGCAGCATTGGACGGAGACGACGGCGGGCGCCGGCAACCGAGAAGGAGAGGTGATGTCGATCCCGAGCGTGCGGTCGTTCCCAAGCTCGATGACGAGGTGTAGTCGAGGCAGCCGAGCGAGGCGGAGCGGTAGGGCGTGTCGGCGAGGCGATCGGGAGGCGGTGGCCGCGGGATCGACGGCGGCGCGTCGACGACCGCGCACGGGCAAACGAGACAGAGAAGAAGAGGGGTGAACGAGGGAGAGCAAGGAGGGGGCGAATGGATGAGGAGGCCAGGGGGAGGAGAGGTGGATCTTTATCCACCCGCGGCGCCTGTAGCGGCGAGGTGGGTTTGGCGGCGATGGCGGGCGTGCCTCGGTCGCTTGAACAGAGAATAGGGGGAGGAGGAGGCCGTGGTGGGCTGGGCTCTAGGCACTGTGCACTTAGGCCAGTGCACAGTGGCCTTTTTTATTTTCTTTTTACAGAAAGGGGTTTAGTAATATTTTGAGCTTCCATAAGATTTTGCAAAAATGTGAAACTTGGTCACATAATTACTTTGCAATATCCAGCACTGCCACAAAAAGTTTGGGCATTTTTGGAGTTCATTTGAATTTACACAATAAAGAAAAGGGCATTTTAAAGGCTATTTTTGCTTTGTTAAAATGCATTAGGCCCATTTAGAGTTGATGATGATGTTGTGTTCCTTAACATTAAATAGTTTTGGATTATTTGCTAAAAGGTGAACATTTTTCCAACAAGTTTTGATCAACGTCATTTTGCATTTTTTTATTTGAATGGAATTCAGAGAAGGAATTAGAAATGAGATATTATCCCAACATGGTTAAGCTTCATAAGTCAAGATGACTTGGCACTGATCATAAGGGATTACAGTAGTGTGATGGTGGGGATGTTACATGCGTGATGTAAGATTTGATGGAAGCGTTCCTACTCCTCGTAAGGAGCCGCGTGGTGTATATTTATGTGTGACGGGAAAAGCCCCTGTTCGTGGCGTACAAGGCAAGGCTGATCGCTAGGATACAACTCGCATAGAGAAGAGAGAACGCGATAGTTACGAGAGGGAATAGAGATAGGAGATAGTTGAGATTACAATAGGTTTAAACCATATCATCTAACACCCTCCCTTAATCTCAACTATCCTACATTCAAATTTCTCTTGAATTCTTCAAATGGCTTGACTGGCAAAGCTTTAGTGAAACTGTATGCCACTTGATCCTTAGAAGGAATAAACCGTATGTCCAGCTTCTTCTCTGCAACTCTTTCTCTCACAAAGTGAAAATCAATTTCAATATGTTTGGTTCTACCATGAAAGACTGGATTAGCAGAAAGATAGGTTGCTCCCAAATTATCACACCATAAGCAAGATGCACGATGTTGTTTAATTCCTAATTCATGAAGTAATGACTCCAACCAAATAATTTCAGCAGTAGCATTTGCTAAAGATTTGTACTCAGCTTCTGTACTTGACCTTGATAATGTAGCCTATTTTCTGGCACTCCAGGAAATGAGATTAGATCCAAAAAATACTGCAAAACCTCCAGTTGATTTTCTGTCATCACTACATCCTGCCCAGTCAGCATCATAAAAAGCACTAACAAGAGTAGAACTGGAGCGTCTAAACTGAAGACCCAAACTTACAGTATACTTTATGTATCTCACAATCCTTTTAACAGTTGTCCACTGTGCAGTAGTAGGTGCATGTAAATACTAACAAACCTTGTTAACAGCAAAGGATATATCTGGTCTTGTCAATGTCAAATATTGCAAAGCTCCCACAGTACTCCTGTATCTTGTGCTTTCTTATTCCTTAAGAGGTTCACCTTCAAATGCTGAAAAGTTTCTCTGAAGAAGATAATGGTGTGGGTGATGACTTACAATCCTTCATCCCCATCCGAGTTAGAAGTTCAGTAGCATATTTTTCCTGATTAAGTACTATGCCATCTTGAATCTTCTTAACTTCAATACCTAAGAAGAAGTGTAGATCACCAAGATCCTTGAGAGCAAATTCTGAACTCAGATCACGTAGAAGAGCATTAGTAGCACTTTGTGAAGAACTTGCAACAATAATATCATCAACATATATCAACACAAATATAATTGTGGTTGCCTTGTTATAAATAAAAGGTGATGTATCAGCCTTGGATGCAACAAAACCAAGGTGCCTCAACTGAGAGCTCAATCTTGAGTACCACGCCCTTGGTGATTGTTTCAGACCATAAAGAGCTTTGCCAAGCTTGCAAACATAGTGGGGTGTTTTCTTATTCTCATACCCAGGTGGTTGTCTCATGTAAACCTCCTCTTCCAGAATACCATGCAAAAACGCATTCTGAACATCTAGCTGCCTCAAACTCCATCCTCTGGACACAGCAATAGCTAGCACAAGTCTGATAGTTGCAGCTTTAACAACAGAACTAAAAGTATCTTCATAATCTAGACCATAACATTGTTTAAAACCTTTTGCAACTAAACGTGCTTTATATCTATCAGTTGAGCCATCCGCCTTTTTCTTGATCCTGTAAACCCACTTACAGTCAATGATATTTTTACCTCTCTGTTCTGGTACAAGATGCCAAGCCTTGTTCCTCATGAGTGCAGAGTATTCTTCATCCATTGCATTTTTCCACTTTGGATCTCCAAGTGCAATATCTAAAAATGTTGGTTCTCCTGCAATACACAACATGCCATACGGTATAGTACCATTAGTTCGAATTTTTGGGTTCCTTATACCTCTCTGTAGCCGGGTCGTAACACGTGAAACGACAGCTGGTTGTGGTTGAACAGGACGTATATTTTGTTGTACAGGAGTTGGTGTAGAAGATCTGACCATTGAAGATCCTGAGGAAGAATCTAACCCGCTTTGCACATCGAATCCAGATTCGAAGCTGGTAGCCTATGGTGTGGCCAAACTTGCCGCCGCTTCAGCGCTGGTTGCCGCAGAAGATCCAGCGCCCTCCTCTGTCTACGCCTGCATGTGGCGTGTGGAGCGCAGAAAACCAGGCTCTGTATCTTGCGCATGCCCGCGCGTGGGACCCGAAGCCGGCCTCACAGCTAATGACATGGCGCTCGTTCGCTGGATGAACCGGCGCCTGACCAGCGCGCCTCCCTGAGCGGATCCTCTCGCGCGATCCGAGGAATCCTGACGACCAGGAGTTCCTGGTGACACCGGATCCTCCTCGTGTCCAGCGCCCACGTCTTCTTCCTCCTCGTGAAATATAGCACCGTTTTTAGGTAAATTTTCATCATTTTGTGCACAGTTTTCTGCACCATTTTCCTCTGCGTTTTCTCCATGATCCTGCACAGGTAAAGATACAATACCGACACTGGTAGAATTATCATTTTGGTCAGTACAATTGTCGCCCCCATGATCAAAATCTCGTAGAATGGAAGGAAGAAGAAGGATTTCTTTCCTAAGGAGAGCTCCGGCATTAGGATGAAGAGATGCAAGGAAAAAACAGACTCATCAAATACGACATCACGAGAGATGTAGACCCTACCAGTAGAGATGTCTAGACATTTGACTCCCTTGTGAATTGGGCTATACCCAAGAAAAGCACATTGCTTTGAACGGAAAGCAAGTTTGTGTGTATTATAGGGTCTAAGGTTGGGCCAGCATGCACAACCGAACACACGGAGAGATTTGTAATCTGGAGTAATGCCATAAAGTCGTGTGATGGGTGTTTCGAACTTGATGACTTTACTTGGGAGCAAGTTTATGAGATATGTAGCGGTCAAGAATGCTTCATCCCAAAATTTGAGTGGCATGGATGCATTAGCTAGTAGGGCTAACCCTACCTCAACAACATGGCGATGTTTTCTTTCTGCAGAACCATCCTGTTGGTGAGCATGAGGACATGATGCGAGATGCCAAGTTGCTGAAAGAAAGAATTGAGTTTCTTGTATTCACCACCCCAGTCAGTTTGCATGGCAATGATCTTAGTGTTTAATTGTCTTTCAACAAGATTTTGAAAATTCTTGAAAACTTGAAACACTTCAGATCGTTTCTTAAGAAGATAGATCCAAGTAAATTTGCTATAGTCATCAATAAAACTTACATAATATAAGTGTCTACCAACTGAAACAGGAGCTGGCCCCCAAACATCTGAGAATACAAGTTGTAAGGGTGCAGTAGAGATACTGGTAGAAATAGGATATGGTAGCTGATGACTTTTAGCTTGCTGACATGGATCACAAACTGACTCAATGCTAGACTCATGGGGAAGCTTATTTTTGCTAAGAACTAGTTTAACAATAGCTGATGAAGGATGACCTAATCGACTATGCCACTTTGCAGAAGACGGCTTGATGGCGACAAAAGCTTGCTTATTTGACGATGACGACGACGATGATGATATAAGTGGGTAGAGACCTCCCACACACTTGCCCCTAAGAAGGATTCTCCTCGTGTCCAAGTCCTTAACAAAAAAGAAGTAAGGATAAAATTCAATGAGAACACGATTATCAAGAGTAAACCTATGAATAGAGACAAGATTTTTTGAAGTTTCAGGAACATAAAGAACCCTATTTAGATGCAAATTTTTCATGGGAGTTTTGACAACTAAATGACCAACATGAGTAATTTTCATACCAGAACCGCTTGCGGTGTGAATTTGATCCGGTCCATGGTACTTGTCCCTGATGGTTAGCTTGTCCAACTCTCCCGTGATATGATTTGTTGCTCCGGTATCCGCATATCAATTGGTGTCGATGCCATAGCTGTTGGTGACAGCATTTGCTTCCTTTTCCTCATAATCATCGTCCTCATAGCGATCCCAACATGCACGAGCACCTCCTGCATGAAACTTGTAACAGATTTGGCACTCTGGGTAATCCCGAGTTGGTTGTTGACGTTGCTCCTATTGCGGACGTCCTCGATAGCTTCTCCCACTGTTGGTGCCGGAACTAGAAGGAGTGGGAGGGCGCCTTCCTCTGCCACGCCCCCTGTTGCCTCGGTCACGACCTCTGTTGCCGCGCCCACGACCCCTGTATGCCAAATTCGCTGAAGAGTTGAAGTCGGCGCCTTCTATTCTATCACCCAACATCTCCACCCTTTGGTCAACGGCGAAAATTTGGGCAAAGAGCTCGTCAATTGTGATGGTCGTCTTGACAGCGCCGATGGCAGCCACCACGGGATCGTAGTCGTGATCGAGACCTGCGAGTACATAGTCCACCATCTCAGGGTCTGAAACAGGGCGACCTGCTGCTGCAAGTTCATCCCCGAGATTCTTCATCTTGGCGATGAAGGCGGAGCTCGACATCGTGCCCTTCTTTGTGGTGGTGATGGCGATCCGCAGATTTGTGATGCAAGACTGTGACTGCGATGCAAAGATTGTGGTAATTGCAGTCCATAAATCATAAGTATTTTCCTTCCTAATAACCTGAGCAAGGATCTCTTTTGAGAAAGAATTCAGCAGATGGATGAGAACTTGTTGATCCTTCTGCAGCCATGGCGCATACAGTGGGTTTGGCACCGTAGCCATGGTCTTGTCCGACTGCTGCTCCTCCACTGTGGCTGGGGGCGCGATGTCGGTTCCATCTAGGAGCCCTGTGACCTGCGCTCCTCGCAGGCCGGGCATCACTTGGGCTTTTCATAGGAGATAGTTCCCCTTTGTCAACTTCTCGGCTGGTGGAGGACCAAGGTTGAGGACGACCGTAGTCGACGAAGCCATGGCGATGGAGAGGTTTTTTCAATGGCTAGATTGAGAAGAGGATGGCTCTGTATACCATGTAAGATTTGATGGAAGCGTTTCTACTCCTCATAAGGAGCCGCGTGGTGTATATTTATGTGTGACAGGAAAAGCCCCTGTTCGTGGCATATAAGGCAAGGCTGATCGATAGGATACAGCCCGTACAGAGAAGAGAGAACGAGGTAGTTACGAGAGGGAATAGAAATAGGAGACAGTTGAGATTACAATAGGTTTAAACTGTATCATCTAACACGTGAAACCCAGACTAAAGTGGGCTTTCTTGGGCTTGATCGAGCCCAGTCCCTAAAAGCTCGTTGTGTTTCGGTATTCCTGCCATTTTGCAATTATACTCCAAAACACAAAGCAAACTCGAAAACGGGGTTAATGTTAGTCGCCAAATGGCATGCTGAATGAAAATTAGTACTCCCTCTGAACCATATTATGGATCAGAGAGAGTACTGGTATGAAAAATCAATGAAAACCTTTCGCAAAAAAATCCATGAAAACAGGTAGTAACAAAATTCATACAAGTGAGTTACTAGTATATGAAAAATCCATGAAAATAGGTAGTAACAAAATTCATGCAAGTGAGTTAAGCACAGTCCTCAAGCTACAACAGAGGAGCGGCAAAATCAATTGACTTGATTACAAAATTCCTTAGCATTCATGCATACTAGATCGGAATCGCGCCTTGGCGCGAGGGTGCCAGTCCAATGTTTTGGTCAAGCAGGTAATGTTGACTTAGTAGGAACCCAGATTCAGCATATGCATTCATACAAACAATTACCGAGCGATTCATTTAATAGGGATTTCATAATCTGAAGCATCAGTTACTGCATCAGTCAGTACATACCAGGAAAAAACATAAGAACAATACACTTCCTACCAAAACATATGTATCCTCTAAAATCAGAATTGACATGGACAAACAAAGGAATTGTTGACAAACAACACTTGGACGAAGCAAATCATTCTAAGCCTACAATTGATAAGGTGGCTGAGAACACATATGCCTGCCACGCAACTCTGTACCGGCCAGCTGCTGAGTAATGTATTTAAATAGGGATCTCACAATCTGCAACGATAGTTAGGAAAGATTTCATAAAGAAGCAAGGGTATTACTAATGGCAGGGGGCAAGCATTATTGGCTTCTTGGCAGTCGCTTAATATGTCAATCTTTTGATCGTCATCTTCAACCTCCTTACAGTCTGGACATCTTCTCCTTTAAATCACTTGAATGGTCTTCAAATAGCATTGCCCACGCTGATGCATACACCACAAGAAGGAGCAGCACCACAATCTCGTCCATCTCTGCGGTGTCGCGGTTGTGCCTGTCCTGCGAAGCGCCGAGGAGTGACGGCGAGCTAGGTTAGGATCGGCAGTGGCACGAGCACCGCGACAGTAAGAGAAATAGGGAAGGACAAGTGCACGAAAGAGGCGGGTCAAAGCAGCGAGGACGTACCTTGAGGACGGTGCTACCCGACCTCCTCCTTGATGACGAGGAAGCACCAAGGGCAGCTTGATGCTTGCCAGTGGCCTCCCTGATGAATTGGAGCCGAGCACTACGGGGTCAAAGGTGCATCACCTCATGCTTCTCCCGCTGAGCACCGAGGAGAGGGAGGCCAGCTTAGGAGCGAAAGAGGCAGAAGTTGAATACATGTAAGCAATCAACCAAGAAATGAGATGCTATATGTGAATAATATACAAATGAGGAGATGCTATATAAATGACCTGCAGCGCGCCTTGCCCTGCGGTGCTGGAGCAGACTGTTGTGCCTAAGCATGTGTGCCAGCCAGGCAGAAGCATTTATCCTGATTAATAACAATAGTAGTTGAGCTGCTATTGCGCCGCCAAGTTCTGTTTGCACACAGTAGAAGGGAACCAGAAATATTATATAAGCCTTGCTCGTTTTTGTAAGGCGTGGAACAAAGAAACGCTCCAGGCCTTCGTATCAATATAGAGAAGCTGAGCCTAGGTGTATAAATTACGAACGTTTGTTCTGCTACATCAAAAATAGAAGGATCAGTATGCTCATGTACTTGGAATTGTAAAGACAAATTTAAAAGTATCTGCTGCTGATAAAAAAATTATAACAAGATTTGGTGAAATGTCAGTAGGCTCTTAGGATCAGGGCAGCAGTCTTCGCCGTCTAAAAGTCTCTTGTTTGTAATTACACAAAAAAGGAGTTTCATTTGTTTGTAATTACACAAAAATGGAGTTTCATTTGTTTGTAATTACACAAAAATGCAGTTTCCTTTGTTTTTTCCACATACATAAAAATGGAGCCTCCTTTGTTTTTCTACATAAACAAAAATGGAGTTTGCTAATGCAATCACATGTAGCAGAGTTGTTCAATCAATGGACAGGGGGGAATGATATATACACTAAGCACCACAAAGTCGTGTAACAAAAAACAGAGGAAAAACTGAAGGAAGAGGCAAACATGGCCAACTTCACAGGAGAGGTAGACATGCCTTTGCCGGGAGAGGAGCAGGGTAGCGGTCATCGCCATCGCCGGCAGGAGGTGTCTCTAGTGAGAAAAGACATGGAAGCAAGCTGGAGATTCACGACTCAGCCACAATGAACTCCATTAAAATCCTTTGAAGCATTCAATTGCCGCAACAGACCTAGAGGAAATAGCCCAATTAGCTCACCCGCTCACCAAAAATAAGAAATGGAGGGAAAGAGATCCAAGAACACAAACCTACACTACAATGGGTGAGTGGATAAGAAGCATAAACATGTAGCAATACAATAAGCCTCTGAAGGAGACATGGCGGCTCAGCGGTGACGGCAAGAGAGATGGGCCGCTGGCTAGCCTCCTCTTCAGTCTCAGCATAGTACCTACAAAGAAATGTACCCCTTTAGAAATACCGAACCATTACAAATGCAGCCTCCCATAAAAATATAACCCTCTTCTGATAATAACAAAAATTCTAGTAAATACATATTTCATTAGCAAGAGAACGGGCAACCTCTTTGTTTGTTGATAGCTTAGCAGGCTCCAAAAGCAGGGAAAACTCTTGTTGGTTGATAGCTTGTAAGTCACTAAAGGTAGCTTGAGGTCCCCACACAAAAATTAAGTCCTCTGAGATCACATAAGATACATAATATAAATTTCAAATATTTACAAATAAAGTCGCAGTTTGGTTTGGTCTGTTCCCTTGAAAGAAAATTGTAATGCCCATCTCAGCATTAGTAATACAAATCCATCTTTCAACAATTAAGTACAAAATAATATATTCAACTATCTGAGCATAGTTCTCAGGAAGAATACTTGTTGTGTGGAATGGATCAGTGAGTAAGAAACAGAACAAATAATATTAAGATAATTATGATGCATCTCAATTCAGATGGGTCACTGACCAAAGGGTTATAAGCATTGCAATATTATATACTGACCAAATTAGTATTGCTCAGTATAAACGTAAGGCCTCTTGTTTAGGACAAAGGATAGATATTTGATATATCACAGGAAATGTAGCATGATATAATAGTATCAGGAGTACATAGATTTCACAGAGGTCTATTTTTAAAATGGCCACAACTGCAAAATTCCCTCTCGAGATCCCCAATGCTTCTGGTCACAGGGCGGCGGCGCGGCTCCGGAAAGAAAATAAATAAATCCCTGCACTTAAAGAAAGCAAAGAAATCAAAAATCAGTTTTTGCAATGGTTTCTGCGCTAATTCAGTTTGTGCGCTAAAGTTCATTTTCTACGCTAAAACAGAGTATCTAAATATTCAGTATCTAAACTAAAGAATATTTGTGGAATAGCTGAACTTCTAAACTTACACGTAGATCAACGGTAAATGTTCAGTCTTTTCAGTTCCTGTTCTAATTCATTTTCTGCACTAAAACAGAGTATATGTAAAGGTCCGGTATCTGAACTATCGAAGGTTTGTGGAACATCTGAATTTTTAAACTTAAACTGAGATCAAAAGTAAAGGTTCAGTCTTTTCAGTTTCTGTACTAATTCAGTTTGTGTGCTAAAATTCATTTTCTGCACTAAAACAGAGTACATCTAAAGATTCAGTTTCTGAACTATAGAAGGTTTGTGGAACAGTTGATTTTTTAAACTTAAACAGAGATCAAAAGTAAGGGTTCAATCTTTTCAGTTAAACAACGATCAAATATACAATCCTTTCAGTTCAATAGAGATAAAATGTTCAGTTTTGGCTAACATACTGATCACATGTACTCAATTATTTCCCTAAGACAGATTCATATGAGTTCTTCTACATGAACAGAGCACATGTTCAGATCAACACAAACAGGAACAAAACCCTAGGCATGCTTAAAAAATAAGCCTCGATACCATAATTTAACATCATTCCATTGTCATATACATGAAAGCCACAACAGAGCTGACGCAATCGACCTTGATCATAGATGGGAAAGACCCTACTGATTAAAGCATTGCGCTAATACAAACACCTACATTTCACTTACATATGTAATTCACAGCTTGTAGACACACAACTTGTAGACACGTATAGAAAAGAGAACAGGCTAATCAGGAGGAAGAGAGAAGTGTGGGTACCTGCAAGAAAGCTTACTGGCATGACTCATATCAGAAATCCTCCTCTGAACTCATGAAGAACCAATAGCATTGCGAACCATCGCTTATCCCAGAATAACAAAGTGCAACTTACTCTTAACCAGATTAGATCAAGGACCAACAACAAACAATAAAAGATCAAGAACAACGTATATGCAACAAAGGTATGAGAGAGAAGAAATATTTACATAAGACGACTATAAACACTGGAGCATAAATAAGCAACACCTTTAAATACAAATAAAAAGGGTTCGGGGTTCCATGCATAGTGGGCTCAGATTCGCCTTTCCTCGATCATATAATCTACCCCCATCATCTCCTATCGCCAGATCAATCTGTTTATACAGTGGAGCTGCCCTGGTTATCACTCAACAAGAATGACCATCCAAGGACAGAACAATAAGTATCACAGGATCAAAAAGGATTCTATAGACAAGGAAGGATCCAACTTGATACCCACAGGTGCCTCGATTGCTCAAAGGCACACTTATTTCAGCCATGGCTAATCATCATCGCCCTAGCAAGAATGGCTTCCGACCGACGGGGCACGTGATTCAAACGCGGTGGCACGAGATATCTCACCGCGGGAGTAACTATTCATTGCTATAGGAGCTCGGGCTCGATCCAACGGCCGAGATCAATCCGGATCGAGATCCGACGGCCAGAATCGCATCAGGAAATCGATCCGACGGCCAAAAGTGCCTGAGATCCGAGGAGCCAGGGAACTTGTCGCGGGTCTTATTTCTGGATGGATCACCAGATCAATATGTTCTTACGAGGGTGAAACTGCCTTGGTTATCACTCATCAGAAATGACCATCCAAGGACAGAGTCACTAAAATGAGAACATGATCAAAACAGTTCAAAGAAACGACGGAGGATCCAAATTAACACCCACAAGTGCCTCGATTACTCGAGAGCATGCCTATATCATCCATAACTGATCATCATAGCCTGGCCATGTCCCATACAATAGCCTAAGCAGAGCAGGGGAAGATGGAGCTCACCGAGGGAGGTTGTAGCCAAGGCAGTACTCAGTGGGCACCGGGGTTTCGCCTGAACGCCGTCCAACCGGTGAGGAACCATGTCTGAGTTGCGCCTTGCACCATCCCACCGACGAGCATGAATGCCAATGGCACCAAAGCGGCCAAGGATGATTCAGATTGGGGGGGACGGGGAGGAGAGACAGAGAGAAGGGAACAAAGGGGGCGAACGAGAAGCGAGCCAGCCGCCCTCCCCCACCACATAGCCGCACGGAGCCAACCACCGTCCACCACGCACGCGGCCTGGACAGGAAATGACGAAAAAGCCCTCGGCGGGGGGCAAGATTTACGTGCGGTGGCACGAGATATTTACCGCAGGCGCGCGCACGACTGAACGCACAGGCTGCACCCGCACACCCGCTCGCTGACGGGCGCGGCCCACCCGCCGGGACCCCCCAGGTCAGCGACAACCGGTCAACGGAAGGAGTAATCAACGGGGCAAGCCAAACGGGATCAACCATGCTACAAGGGAGGGGGATTCGATCCGACAGCCGACGTCCTTCCACCGCTCGATCGGACGCCCAGAAACCCATCAAGCAAATTGATCCAATGGTCAAAATGCGCTAACCGCTGAGAGCGCCGGTGGCTCCCTTCGTCTCATATTTCTGGATAAAGCAGGGCAATAATCCAGTTATCTTTGATCAAGACCAAGAAATGAATTAGTTGTCCCAGCTAGCCACTATAATTCTGCAACCAACAGACCATTGTTTCCGGAATGTAGCAGCAATCATGTAAACAAAGTGAGACTAAATATGGTATTGCAGAACAACGAACTATCCGTAGGTACACAACAACCTAAAAATGGCATCCAGCAGGGCAACCTAAAAATGTAACTAAGCTCATGAGCAACCCGTAGCAACAATAACAGCAGTTCCAACAACAATATCCTAGGATAACATCATACAAAAGAAAAAAGATCGAGCGTGCGTGCGTATAGAAAGGCATGAAGGAAGCGACAAGAATAGAGTAGCACCTGAGCTGGTACCAGCCACCAACAGCCAAGATCATGAGACAACCACAAGCAACAACAACAGCAGTCCCGGATGTGTAAACAGATTGCAGAACAATACCAAAAGTGCATCTGAAAAATGGATTAGAGATTTTAACAATACGGACATGCAGTTCCCAATAAATTAAGCTCCTGTAGCAGGTGATGGTGCCGGTCAACATTGTTCACAATACAGATATGAAAAACGAAGAAATAAATTAAGGCATAAGACTAAACTATGACATTCCCATTCAGCATTCTATTATACTGTTAAGAATGCCATTGGTCTGCTTGGCCTAGCATGGCGAAAACATCTGAACTGCTATAGATTCAGAGATATGTGCAAAAAATAAATATCAAAGGAAGCCTCATGAACTGTTTGTAAGCCTGCAATTGTAGGCTTTACTCTTATAATTATTAAATTGCCTAGAATACAAAATAAAATGTTGAATCATCTGATGTACAAAGCTAAAGACAAGTATCAAAGGAGGTATAATCAGTATGCAGTATTATCACGGTGCTAGATACTACTATTCCAAAACACCAAAACATACAAAATACACCTAGAGGAATTCTACCTGAATTAGTATCACCCAGGTGGAACACACCTAGAAGCTGAATCTTTTGAGTTTTTATTTACCTTGAGCTATCTCCTCTTGTTGTAGTTGGGGCATGAAGAGTTTATCCTTCAAAAAAAATGAACATGTCTCCTGCAATGAGATAGCCTTTTTCATTAACCTATGATTTCCATAAAGAGCATATAGTTAAGAATGCAGGGTGGCACAACAGAAGGAAATGAAGAACCTGTAATATAATGATGATGGCAGCCACAACCAACAATGTGAGTAAGATGGATAGCAAACTTAATAAACGGGGCAGCGGCCTATGCAGCCAATGCAAAACCTGTGTCGAAGTTGGGTTCATATATATCCTCCTAATCCTAAGCACATAAAGATGTTATTTGAACAATGGCTGACAGATCGCTCAAAGTTCAAGTGCATTGTTCAGCATCAGCTCTCAATAATTTGTGCTTAATCCTGTACCAATTATATACCTTGTGGATTTACATACTTGAGGATACACCAAATCCATAAATGAAACAAGAGTGCATAAAAAAGAGCATATATAAGTGAAGAAGAATGTAACCTTGTAACTATATTTGAGGTAAATTTGAGCAGTTCCACTAATCTTCATAGGCAAAGTATACATCCAATGCCTAATTAGCACTCCCACTTCCCATACATAATCAGGAGCAAGGCCAAGGATTGATGCCCAAATCCCTCTATCAAAAAAGGATGCTCTGCGCTAGCTCCATGAATAAATGAGTACTCGTCCATGCCATTTTAACCTGTCACACACCAACAATATGGAAGATAAAACATTTAGCTTTCGGAAAATGGATTGTTACATGGGTGAAATTAATTACTAACAACTACAACCATGTTATATTTATTATCATGTTCAAGGTAAGTAACTTAGCGAGCCAGTGCCAAACCTTTCGCTTCCCTTGTCACCCCTGATAAGGACAAATCAGGCAGCAGGCAAAAAAAAAGGTAACAAAAACATAGGAATCTAGGCAGACCACGACAACCTCCTACACAACAACAACAATATCCGAGCACCTAATGCATCCCAGCACCAGACAAATTAAGAAAGGCAACAAAAATCTACCCCGGATATAGGCACGAGGCCTAGTCTCCTGCAAAGCAACAACAAATACCAGGGATCCAAACAGAACCGAGCACCTAATCTATCCAAAGGAATCCGATCAGAACCAGGATCGAGCAACCAATGCATCCAAGAAAAAGATTCGGGCAGTCAACACATCCAAAAAGCTACAGGAGCTGCACATAACAACTAATAGCTCTGCTAGACAGGAAGGAAAAGGAAGAGCTCGCCAACCACGAACCTTGCAACATCTCGACACGGCAACGAACAGCAGGCTGGCCGAAGCTTCGACAAACGGAACAAACAACAACTAGAGAGGACCTGCAATGATAAATCCGACACAAAATCAATGTAAACATGAAAACCTAGAACCGAAAGAGAAGATAGACCAGCATCTCTAGGCAAGAGAATGGATCACCTGGGCGTCGTCGGAGTGGATGTGCTTGGAGAACCGACGCCGGCGGAGGTCGTGTCGCGCCAGGGAGCACCGACGCCGGCGGCGGCCTTGTCGCGCTGCGCCTCCTCGGCGCTGAAGGGTGCTCCAGCACCATGCACGAAGCAGGGGCTCGACGCATGGGATTGGGGGCCGGTGTCGCCCTGGGCCTTCTCTCCGCCGAAGGGCATTCCGGCAGCGTCGATGGATCAGGGGTTGGAGGCGCGGGATCGGAAGCCGGCGTGGCGCAGAGGAGAGGAAGAGGAGAACGCACGCGGGGGAAGTCGTGGAGGACGAGCGGCGGCGGCGTGAGGAGGCCGAGGGCAGCGAGCGCTGCGGCGCCATGGATTGGGTTCCGGGGGAAGATTCGGATTGAGGGGGATGGGGGAGGAGAGACAGAGAGAAGGGAACGAAGGGGGCGAACGAGAAGCGAGCCAGCCGCCCTCCCCCACCACATAGCCGCACGGAGCCAACCACCGTCCACCACGTACGCCGCCTGGACAGGAAATGACGAAAAAGCCCTCGACGGGGGGCAAGATTTACGTGCGGTGGCACGGGATATTTACCGCAGGCGCGCGCACGACTGAACGCACAGGCTGCACCCGCACACCCCGCTCGCTGACGGGCGCGACCCACCCGCCGGGACCCCACAGGTCAGCGACAACCGGTCAAACAGAAGGAGTAATCGACGGCGCGAACCAGACGAGATCAACCATGCTACAGGGGAGGGGGATTCGATCCGACGGACGAGATCTGCCGGCGGCTCGATCCGACGGCCGGAACTCCATCAAGCGAACCGATCGGACGGCCAGGAGGCCCAAATCGCTGAGGAGCCAGGGAGTTCGAGCGGATTCGTTTTTCTGGATATTTTCCCACAGCCGGGTCTGATTACCTTGAGGCCTACACGGCGTCCGTCTTGGGTGCCAAACCTGAGGTGTTCTGACAAAAGGATATGTTCTCCCTGCACCAAAAATTACAGCCGACAGTCAAAAGGAAAAACGAGTTACAGTCGATCCTACTCTGCCAAAGCTTCTACCCTGTACCCTGAAGCAAAAGTAACAGGACCAGTATCTGAAGCCACGTTTTAATGCCTGATCTGATCTGAAGCGCCTCCCAGAAGGAAATGTAGATGGAAGGAGGTGGTAGTGGTGCTGTCACTTTTACTCTCAGATCCGGCCGGAACCTGCAACGCAACAAAGATCAGTAACAACAACATGGCACCGGAGCAGAGCCCAGAGGTCAGAGGAGGACCGAGGCTCCTAAATGCGCAGCATGCGTGCCGCGTGCCTAGTACTATCAGCTACTCCAGTACAGTACATAGGTAGCCTGGGCCATCATCACATTTGAAATCTCAAAACAGGCTAGACTTTATTTCGTGCCGCGCATTTACAACCTGATAACAGGGTATCCAAAATGTAGCAGCACACCACACCACACATTTACAGTAGAGAGGGGAAAAGATAACGATACAATCAGTGATCAGTGCCACCGGACCAGACTGAACTGAAGTGGTTGCTGCCAAATTGATGCAACCATTGATTAACTACTAGTAGTAACTGGCTAACTGCACAGAGCAGAAACTTAGCTTGCGACGAACTGTCAGGTTCCTGAGCAAGGAACATACCAACCGATCCATGGAACTGGAGCTGAGAATGAAAATGGCAGCTTAGCTAACAAGAAAGAAGTTAACGCAACGGCAACGATCACTCATTACTGGGGGGCGCCGAGCTGCTGTAGCACAGTGGCCATGGCGGGGCGCTGGCCAGGCGCCTCGCTGGTGCACAGCAGCGCGATCCCGGCCAGCTTCGCAGCCTCGGGCCTCGAGAACCTGGCCCCGAGGCGGGGGTCCACGAGGTCGTCGAGCTTGGCGGCACCGCCGGGCTCCGCGTCGCCCACGGGGCAGCGGAGGAGGTGCTGCGAGACCGCCTTCTTGCCTGTGAGCACCTGGAACACGACCACCCCGAAAGCGTACACGTCGCTCTTGTCCGTGAACCGGCCGGTGGTCGTGTACTCCGGCGCCAGGTAACCCATGGCAGCGCTGCCCTTGAGCGTGGAGAAGACCACGTCGTCGGCCAGCAGCTTGTGCACGCCGGAGCCAGAGAGGCGGGGCACCAACAGGTGGTCCAGGAGCACCTTGTCTGCCGAGATGTTCTGGTGGACAAGAGGGGGCTTGCTCGGTTTGCTGCTGTGCAGGTACTCGATTCCTGAAATAATTCAGAATTTCAGTACGTGCAGAGAGTAGAACTAATCACTAGGTTATATAAACATTGAAATGGCCCAGCAATTTTAGTTTGTTCACTTTCACGAAATGCAGCTTAAGTATTACTGGCAACAACAACAAAAATGTTGGCCCCAGAAACTTAGGCTGTCTATTTCATGTTTCAACAGATAGAAATGGTGGTATATTATACCTTTGGCAATGCCGCTGATGATGGAGACCCGAGTTGGCCAGTCGAGGATCCTCGTCTCGGCGTCTCCGTCCTTGATATCCAAATACCGGGAAAGGCTACCGTTCGCCATGAACTCATAGACGAGGAAGCACTCCCCTCTAGCACGGGAGCGGCAGAAACCCCTTAAGCCAACAAGGTTCTCATGCCGCAGCGATGTAAGCATGCGGAGCCCTTTCAAGAAGTCGGCCTCCTCCGACTTACAGCTGCTCTTGTTGATGCTCTTGACGGCGACGACCGAGCCATCCCGCATTATCCCTCTATGTGTCGCCGCAAAGGTGCTCTTGCCAAGCACATTGATGTCCGAGAAGTACTGCGTCGCGCACTCCACCTCTTCTAGATTGAACCTCACACTCGGGGACCCCTCCGGCGATAGCCTTACTCCGTGCTGTGATCCCTCCGACGAAGTGTCCCAGCCACTGGAATACTCAACATTGATAAGTGAGGAGGCACTCTTCTGATATGTTTCCTTTGATTGCTCCAAACTAGGCCTGCCTTCCAAGCTCTCCACAGAGCAACCAACCTTCTGCTTCTGCCGGCGGTGCCACGAGAAGACAGATAGACCACAAGCCGCCACACCAGCTATAATAATGATTGTTCCGGCAAGAACAGCTCCAGAAGAGAGTGTCGATGACCTCGAGCATGCGCCGTTGTCGCAATTTCTGTTTTGACTGGTATTTTGTGGAGTTTGCTGTGGTTTGATGGAGGTTGATTCGGGTTTATGCGGCATTTGATCATCGACGTTCTCATCGTTAGGACAGGCTTTCAGAGTATCAAAATGAGACCCGCAGAGCTCTAAATTGTTGTCAAACTTAAACCCGTGACCCAATTTCTTCAGACCTACAGAATATCAGTGGACAATTCAGATGGTGCAGAGGCAGTGAAATTGTAACCATGGACACCATTGTTGAACACTACCTACCAGAAGGAACACTTCCTGAAAGTGTATTGTTTCGGAGGTCCAATGTTGCAATCTGTGGGATACCGGCAAGCTTGGAAGGGATGGAGCCAAACAGGTGATTGGAGCTCAAGTCCAGACGTGTCAGCTCCGGCAAGTCCCCTAGAGACGCCGGTATCGCCCCGGTGAGTTGGTTGGACTGAACGGCAAGAACAGTGAGCTTCTTGAGCTCACCCAGCTGAGTTGGGATGCTCCCTGAGAGCTGGTTGTAGCCCAGCTGCAGCACTGCAGGAATGAAGAACACAAACTTCTCAGCCATTTACCATTAGAGAAGAACAATCGATTAGCCATTTTAGCCATTATACTGTTGCAAATTGATTAGTATTCCAACTTTTTGGTACGGCTAATTAATCAAATCCTGGAAGTGGACAGATGATTAATTATAATGGCCACTGTGAGCTGTAGGAACAGTCCATGTACAGGGAATAAATGTGGATCGCATTTCAGAGGTTGAATGCACACATCAAGTAGCCGTGCAAGCGAGTCCGCATAGGACAAGATGTAATCAGAAGAATTCAAAGTTTTGGTCCATGCAGGTATTTAGCAGCAGACAGGGAAATGGGAGGGCGAGCCACCAGTACAAAACAAAACAAAATGTACTGTACTTGACAAATTCAAATTCTGAGTACCAGATGTGTACCGAATGTCATCAAATTCAGGATAAGAAATACACGTACTACGTACCCAGAAGTACTAAAACTGATTTGCCAGATTACAAATATAACAATGTGGGATTATTTTTTCGGTGCCACTTTCAAAACTGAAGAACTCGCTCAGTAGTAAGTACAGTACCTTGGAGGCGATGGAGGCGGCCGAGCTCGATGGGGATGCCCCCGGACAGGTTGTTGACGCCGAGGTAGAGCTCCGCGAGGTCGGGGAGGTCGCCCAGCTCGCGAGGGATCGCCCCGCCCAGCTCGTTGTAGTGTAGGTACAGCCCGGTGAGTCCCAGGAGCATCGCCACCGCGGGCGAGACGCTCCCGGAGAGCCGCCTCCCCTGCAGGGAGACGACGGAAACCCTCCCCCGAGAGTCGCAGGAGACGCCCTCGAAGTAGTCCCCGCGGCCGCACGGGTCCCCGCCGCGGGACCACGACGCCAGCGCCGGCGCGCGCCCCGACGGGTCCAGCGCCGCCTTGATCTCCATCAGCGCGTCCGTCTCGGCATTGCCGGAGTTGGACGAGGAGGAGGTCGAGGCGACGGACGCGAGGAGGAGCAGGATGAGGCGGCCGAGCAGGGCGTTCTTGGAGGCCATGGGAAAAGGAGGCGGGGATGCAGAGGCAGAGAACAGCAGAGTAGCAGCTTCGGGTGTGCGGAGGGGTTGGAATTTGGGGGCTTATAGTGGGGTTTGCGGTAAAAAGGACGATGTGGGGGTGGTGGGGTCAGTCAGTCAAAAGGCGTTTGGATGGACTGTAAAAAGGTGGAAAGCGGAGGGGGGTTTACGGGGATTTGCGATTCGCGTTCGATTACACGTCCACGTGTGGGATGGATCAGATACCGTATCTGTGTCAAGTGAGTCAGTACGATCCCCTGAAGATTGACAAATACAGTAGTACTCCCTTCGTTTCTAAATTTTTTTTAGAGATTTCACTATAAACTACATAATGATGTATATGGACATATTTTAAAGTGTAGATTCACTTATTTTGCTTCATATGTAATTTATAGTGAAATCTCTACAAAGACTTACATTTAGGTACGGACGGAGTACTACCGTACTTCAAATTGCGTTTTTTTTTCAAGAGTACGCCAAAATGACGTACTATATTTTTATAAAAGGCAGAAGATAATTACAATCAATCTAGCAAGATGCGAACACATCCTATTTGACAAACACCAACACCGAAACGAATACAAAATCGCTCTCTCACAAAAGGATCTAAGCCTCCTACACCTAAACCAGCGAGCGATCACTCCCTGATCTCCGAAAGCACAAGCATCACCAGTTGCTCGGGCGTCCTTTGATCGTGCACTCTATTGAACACCCTCGTGTTTCTCTTCCACAACGCCCATGCCGTGCCGATCACGAAGGAGTCAAAACCACGACGAATTTTGCCTGAGAACCTCGTCCTTTGTTGGGACCACCACTCGGTAAATGTGGTACTCTGGGTTGGCGGTGCAATGTCCATTTGCATCGTGTCAAAGCAACGATGCCAAACCTCCCGCACGTAGACACATCTCGCGAGAATGTGATCTACGTTGTCTTGGTCCTGCAAGCAGGTGAAGCAAGCGAATGGCTCGTCCTGGAGCCCGTGCCGAGCGCGCCTGCCGGAAGTCCATAAGCGGTACTGGACCATGAGCCAAGCGAAGATCTTGCAACGCAGCGGTGCCCAGCTTCGCCAGATGGCCATGGCAGTCGGCGAACGCACTAAGCCCATACATAGTTTCTGGTAGTTCGATGTAGACTCCAGACTTGTCAGCAGGCCAACTGAACTGATCAGGAAGGTTATTGTCCCGCGACACCGTCGCGATGGCAAGGCACAGATGAGCCACCTGCATATGCGCTAGGAAAGAGATGTCACCTTGCACATCTCGCGACCACGTTATCCATTAGAGCCTGCCGGACAGTCCTGGCGTTGCGCGCCCTGGTGTTAACCATCTCCAAGATCATCGGAGCGATCTCGCCAACCGTGAATCCATGAATCCATCTGTCTGTCCAAAACATGGCCCTCTCCCCATTTCCAAGTGTAATCTTGATGAAGCTATTGAAGATCGATTTAACCTCGGCGTCCACAGCTAACGGGATGCCCTGCCATGGTCGGAGATGATCCGTTCTGCGAAGCCATTCCCAGCGCACTCTCAAATCAATGGCCTGCAGACTCAGATCCTTGATGCCCAGCCCACCAAAGCTCGTCGGCCGGCAAATTGTGTCCCATGCCACTAGGCACTGCCCACCATTGACTTTATCTTCCCCGGCCCAAAAGAAAGCCCACATCCATTTGTTGTTTTGCTCGAAAACCCAAGCCAAGGCATCAAGAACCATGATTTGGTGTATCGGCCTTGCAGAGGCCACTGATTTGAGAACGATGAGCTTGCCTGGTCTGTGTATGAGCCCTTTCTTCCACGTTGGAACCACCTTCCCGAACTGATCAAGGAGCGGGTGCCAATCTATGCGGCGCAACTGGTGGATCATTAAAGGAATGCCGAGATACTTGCACGGAAATGTACCCAATTGGCAGCGAAGAATCACTCTAACTCTCTGCCCATCCTCCTCCGCTCCATGAATTAGGATAGCCGCTGATTTGGCGAAGTTGATCTTGAGCCCCGATGCTTCACCAAAGACCTCGAGGATCTCTCTCACGCAGTGCAGATCCTACGTCTCCGGCTTGACGAACATGGCAACATCGTCCGCGTAGATGGA
Organism: Triticum urartu; assembly: GCF_003073215.2. Taxonomy (NCBI): domain Eukaryota; kingdom Viridiplantae; phylum Streptophyta; class Magnoliopsida; order Poales; family Poaceae; genus Triticum; species Triticum urartu. The sequence goes on from NC_053028.1 coordinate 446,735,015, forward strand.
CAGCCTTTGTAAAGGCAGGATGTCGCGGAACAAACTAAGCACGCCCGCGTCTGTGGCTTTGCAGATCAACGCTGTAAGCACGTCCATGGCGATCACGAAAAGTAGGGGGGCATCGGGTCCCCTTGGCTCAAGCCTTTAGCATGATAGATTGTACGTCCCGGGCTCCCATTCACAATGATCTTTGTGCTTGCTGAAGATAGCAGCGTGGAGACCCATCCGATCCACCTCCATCCGAAACCCCTGGCCCTCAAAACTTCCAGAAGGAAGGGCCACGAGAGCAAGTCGAAAGCTCTTGCGATATCAAGCTCGAGGAAGAGACCCTTGATCTTAGCCACATAGATTTTGCGGCGACTTGCCTAACTAGGAGGTAGTTATTATAGATGCTTCTTCCTTTGATGAAAGCTCACTAGTTTGCGCTGATTACTTCGTGCAATCTCCTGCGCGCCCGCGTGGCCAGAATCTTGGCAAAGAGCTTAGAGAAGTTGTGAGGGAGGCTGATGGGCCTAAAATCCTTAACCTCCAAGGCCTCCGCAGTCTTAGGAATCAGCACAATGTGCGCCTTATTGATCTTGCAAAAAACCCTGCCGTCCCCCACATACAGCTTAAGCAAGGCTGCCATAATGTTGTGATTAATCACCGGCCAAGCTTTGTGATAGAACAGCCCGATGAAGCCGTCGGGGCCAGGGGCTCTATCCGGTGGGAGCTCCTTGATCACGCTCCAAACCTCCTCCTCTGTGAAGATCTCCTCCATGTCCGTGAGGTTTAGCTGTGGCAAGCCGAGCAGATCGAGATTTAAGGAGTGCTCACGCGTAATGGTCGTACCCAACAGCCTGTCATAGACCCCGGCAAACATGTCCTCAATTATGCCTTGGTCCATGAGGATCTCCTCCTCATGCTTAAGCTGAGCGATATAATTCTTTGACCTCCTGTCGTTGGCCACGGCCTGAAATAGCTTAGTGTTGGCGTCCCCCTCTTTCAACCACCTGATGCGCGATCTCTGATGATCAATTGTCCGCTGGAGCGAGGCAAGGCCCAACAGCACAACCTTGAGCATCTTCCACAACCACCATTCCATGTCCGAGAGCTGGCGAACTTCCGAGGCTTGGTTGAACCTTAGAATAAACCAGTTGGCCACAACCATGATGGTTTTGATGTTGCCAGCTTTTCGTTGCCCCCAAGCCTGAAGGTAGAGACTCGTACTCTATATAGAGCATCCAAGCGTTTGAACGGATCCACAATCTCCTCGTTACAAGTCCATGCCTCCCGGATCGCATCGTCAAAGCCCTCCAATTTAGTCCAGAAGATCTCGAATCGAAATCGCTTCTTATGATGAAGATGAGTGTTTGTCGACAGATGCAAGGGGGCATGGTCGGAAACACCCGTGGAGAGGGCTTGGAGCAGGTGATCCGGGTGCAACAACTCCCAATAAACCACTCCAACACCCGGTCTATCTTTGTGAAGGTGGGAGCATTTCTTTCGTTCGACCAAGTGAACATCCGACCATGCATATGGAGCTCCTTTTAGCTCATGATCATCCACAAAGCTTCGGAATTTGTTCATCGCCGTTCGGTTAATGTGCTCGTTGCTCTTCTCCGACGCCCGCAGGATCATGTTGAAATCTCCTAGCACCATCCACGGGCCAGGGCATAAAGCTCTACAGGCATATAGATCCAGGAGGAATTGCGTTTTGAGTTCATCACCCTGGGGCGCATACACTGCAGAGATCCACCACTTCTCTTCGTCCTTATTAGTCACCATGCCCGTAACAAAGTTGGAGTCCAACTGGATGTGGTCAATTGTGATCACCGTGGTGTCCCAAGTGAGCAAGATGCCACCACAGGTCTCCTCCGCCGGCAAATAAGCAAAACCCTCAAAGGACGGCCCGACACATTGCATTACAACGAACTGATCGATTACATCAAGTTTAGTCTCCTGCAAATAAACCAAATTGACTTTCACCGAAGTAACAAACTCCCTCACTGTCTTCTTCTTCGCGGGGTTGTTGAGTCCGCACACGTTCCAGCACAAACCTCTGGGTTGTACATCTTTGGAAAGCTAGGCGTCCACCCACACCAGTGTGCGCATCAGAGCACGGCGATGGCCGTGTCCCGCGCACCCGCCAATTCCTCCGTGGGTGTCACAGCCTTCCCGAACAGCGCCATGATTACCCTGATGTGCTACTCGCACAGGGGCGAGTCAAAAAGACTCTGGAGCTCTTGCACTGCTGCCTCGTCAGCCGCCAAGTCATCAGGAACAAGGCCGAGTGCGCGTAACAGGACATTCTCTGCCGATTTTGGCTTGGCAGCGCTGACATTGGCACTTCTCTTTGCACCCCTGGTCATCCTCTTGGGGGCGAAATGCTCAACCTCGGGGCGGAGGGAGGAGGCTTGCACCTCACGGAGGAGCGGGGGTGCCAACTTCTTCATGGGATTGTTGTAGAAGGCCTTGAGCCTGTCGAAGGCTCTGGATTCTTGCGCCATCATCCCTCCCCGAGCACGCTCGGTAACCGCAGTCGTCATCATGCGTTGCTCCTCAGTGGTGATCTCTCTAGCAGCAGGCGCGGGTGGGAACAGCTCCCTTGCATGGCTAAGACTCGCACAACTCCAAGTTCCAGTCCACGAGCGGCCGGGGCATGCAACCCCTTGGCTCCACCAACGATCTCATATGCATGTGCATGGTTCCCATCAATCCCCTCTGCCCCACCAGCAGTCTCAAACGCATGAGTCCCATCAGTCTCCTCTGGTGGGGCCCCGTGCATGGCCTCCTGAGTGGTGGGATCGGGTGACACCAAATCCCGAGCTGCACCCAGCGCCAGAATCGACCCCACCAAAGCATCCCGCTCACCGCCATGAGCCTCGCAATCCGAGCCCAGTTGCATGCACTCATTGCCAGACCCAACTGGATCGCTAGCATCCAACAGACCCGTGGGGCCGCCTCTCCCATCCTATGCAGTGGGTCCCTCGCTCACCAATCCCCTTTGTTTGTCATCCATGGCCACCAGTAGGGCCGGTCCTGAGGGGGGCAGCAGGGGCGGCCGCCCCGGGCCCCCGATGTCCAGGGGCCCCCTTCGACATATGCAGCTAGCCCATGGCCCAGGCCCCAGGGAAACCAAGAACGTAGTCAGTAGCCCACGAGTACGTATAGGATCGTCATGTTTTCTTCCCCATCGAGTTCACCTATTGACTGATTCGCGAAGACCGGTTCGCGGCGGTTTTGGCAGATTTGTTTTCGCCCCGGACGCAAGTCGCATGCCGGCGACTCCGGGCTCGTGCAGGGCGTCCTACACCATCAACCCCACGTCCCGCCTCCGGAGGCCTCATTATCTACAAATCTTAAGATTGTATTTTGGGGGCCTCATAATCTACAAATCTGAAGATCTGTAGATGGGTGTTGTAGATCATGAACTCCATAACCAATTTCTTTGATGATGTCGTGCAGGTTGGAGTCCAGACAATGAAAAGATTGATCCATGCATGGTTGTTTCAATCCAGATGTTGATAATTCGTCGAGTTTTTATTTATCTGGTATTTTTTCATGGCAGAGGCAACTCTGAATACTATTATGGGGTCATGGGGATTATGGGAGTCAAGGGCCTCATGATCTAAAAATATGAAGATTGATCTTCAGGTGTGTATGCATGGATATAATTAGGTTTTGTTTGAGTGTACTCTCTCTCTCTCATGCATGCTCTGCTCTGTTGTGATTCCATTTAACCCACAAATTCATGCTAGGGAAATGGCAATAAGAGTTTGGTGATCACTCAGTCACGGGTGCTAAAATTATAAGATATATTACTTATTAAATTGACATGCATATCCATGTTTTTGTTTCTATATCATTTTAGTTAATTTTCGAGATGAGACTGTCATAATTTTATCTTTTTGAGAATCATATATCATCCTTATTTAAATAATAGACATTGGGATGCAAAGGCCATTAGACGAAGCTGTTGGACACACACGACGGCCAACCCTATCTCTCAGCAATGAGTGCGCTAGCATGTGCGTCTCTTTATTGAAAGATTTTCTCTTGCAAAGAAAGGGGCTATTTTCTAGGCCTTGCTAGCTATCGTAATCTCCTAAGTCTTCCCATGATGGCACAATGAACCACCATGGAGGGTATTTGTTTACGGTTCCAAATGCCATCGATGATGACTTTGATGCTCACATAAAATCACAAACATGGCTCATTGGGACCTCCTCCACTATACCTTTGTTGTCTTACTTGCCCAACGTGGCATCTATATTCGCCTTCGCTCAACCAACAGGAGAAGGGGTCCAGGATAAGACTATCATAAGTGAATTTTCATCAACGGATACCAAAAGAAAATTTTAAGGGCCCCTGAGTTTTAGTTTCGCCCCGGCCCTGGCCACCAGAGTGGTCTGGGGCCCCGTGCTGCATGGGGCAGGCTCGTGGTGCGCCAACTCCTGGCCAATCCCAGCCGGCCTTAACTCCTGCGCACCAGCCACCACTTGCCTCGGATCCTCCACCTGATCCTGGTTGCCGCTGCTGTCGGCCAGTCCTACCACGATTGACGCCAACGGTGGTCTGGTGGCCAGCTCGCGCACCGGAGAAGCTTATCCCCCACTTGAAAACTTCCCCGTCTCCGTCTTTGGCTGAACCAAATGATGCTGGCCAACGGTCTCCACCTCCGGTCTAGTCAAGCGGTCAAAAGCGGAAGGCCTACACTCAATATTGTTCCACACATTGCAGACAGTGCTGGCCGGGGTGATGTCAGGCATCGTTAGCATGCTTGGGATCCACCAATCCTCACCAGCCGAGGTGAGGCTGGCGACTGCTGAAGCGCCGCCGCCGAAGCCGCAGCCGGCGACGCCACCACCCCCCCGGTGCCGGGGAGGGCCCTGTTATCCCTGACCCTAAAACTCCAGTCAAGACACGTGGTGGTAATCCGGCCACCGCCGCCGCCACCACTGCCATCGTCTGAATCCGGTATCCCACTCTGGCCGCTGCTCGAAGACGACGCACCCAGGAACCATGGCTCCTCCACCGCAGAATAGTCCGTGACCTCGTCGAGGTGGATGAGAATCTTATATGGAAGCATCGTCGGCTCCATCAGCGGCGAAAGCTGTTGGGGAATGTAGTAATTTCAAAAAAAATCCTACGCACACGCAAGATCATGGTGATGCATAGCAACGAGAGGGGAGAGTGTTGTCCACGTACCCTCGTAGACCGAAAGCGGAAGCGTTATGACAACGCGGTTGATGTAGTCGTACGTCTTCACAACCCGACCGATCAAGCACCAAAACTACGGCACCTCCGAGTTCTAGCACACGTTCAGCTCGATGACGATCCCCGGACTCCGATCCAGCAAAGTGTCGGGGAAGAGTTCCGTCAGCACGACAGCGTGGTGACGATCTTGATGTTCTACCGTCCCAGGGCTTCGCCTAAGCACCGCTAAAATATTATTGAGGATTATGGTGGAGGGGGGCACCGCACACGGCTAAGAGAACGATCACGAAGATCAACTTGTGTGTCTAGAGGTGCCCCCTGCCCCCGTATATAAAGGAGCAAGGGGGGAGGCCGGCCGGCCCTTGGGGCGCGCCAAGGAGGGGGGGGGGTCCTCCTCCTAGTAGGAGTAGGACTCCCCTTTCCTAGTCCAACTAGGAAGAGAGAAGGGGGAAGGAAAGAGAGGGAGAGGGAGAGGGAAAGAGGGGCCGCGCCCCCCTCCCCTAGTCCAATTCGGACTCCTCATGGGAGGGGGCGCGCCACCTCCTGGGCTGCTGCCCTCTCTCTCCCCTCAGGCCCACTAAGGCCCAATACTTCCCCGGGGGGTTCGGTAACCCTTCCGGCACTCCGGTTTTCTCCGAAATCACCCGAAACACTTCCGGTGTCCGAATATAGCCGTCCAATATATCGATCTTTATGTCTCGACCATTTCGAGACTCCTCGTCATGTCCGTGATCATATCCGGGACTCCGAACAACCTTCGGTACATCAAGATATATAAACTCATAATGAAACTGTCATCGTAACGTTAAGCGTGCGGACCCTATGGGTTCGAGAACAATGTAGACATGACTGAGACACGTCTCCGGTCAATAACCAATAGCGGAACCTGGATGCTCATATTGGCTCCTACATATTCTACGAAGATCTTTATCGGTCAGACCGCATAACAACATACGTTGTTCCCTTTGTCATCGGTATGTTACTTGCCCGAGATTCGATCGTCGGTATCTCAATACCTAGTTCAATCTCGCTACCGGCAAGTCTCTTTACTCGTTCCGTAATACATCATCTCGCAACTAACTCATTAGTTGCATTGCTTGCAAGGCTTAAGTGATGTGCATTACCGAGAGGGCCCAGAGATACCTCTCCGACAATCGGAGTGACAAATCCTAATCTCGAAATACGCCAACCCAACATGTACCTTTGGAGACACCTATAGAGCACCTTTATAATCACCCAGTTACGTTGTGACGTTTGGTAGCACACAAAGTGTTCCTCCGGCAAACGGGAGTTGCATAATCTCATAGTCACAGGAACATGTATAAGTCATGAAGAAAGCAATAGCAACATACTAAACGATCGGGTGCTAAGCTAATGGAATGGGTCATGTCAATCACATCATTCTCCTAATGATGTGATCCCGTTAATCAAATGACAACACATGTCTATGGTTAGGAAACATAACCATCTTCGATTAACGAGCTAGTCAAGTAGAGGCATACTAGTGACGTTTAGTTTGTCTATGTATTCACACAAGTATTATGTTTCTGGTTAATACAATTCTAGCATGAATAATAAACATTTATCATGATATAAGGAAATAAATAATAACTTTATTATTGCCTCTAGGGCATATTTCCTTCAATCTCCCACTTGCACTAGAGTCAATAATCTAGATTACACAGTAATGATTCTAACACCCATGGAGCCTTGGTGCTGATCATGTTTTGCTCGTGGAAGAGGCTTAGTCAACGGGTCTGCTACATTCAGATCCGTATGTATCTTGCAAATCTCTATGTCTCCCACCTGGACTAGATCCCGGATGGAATTGAAGCGTCTCTTGATGTGCTTGGTTCTCTTGTGAAATCTGGATTCCTTTGCCAAGGCAATTGCACCAGTATTGTCACAAAAGATTTTCATTGGCCCCGATGCACTAGGTATGACACCTAGATCGGATATGAACTCCGTCATCCAGACTCCTTCGTTTGCTGCTTCCGAAGCAGCTATGTACTCCGCTTCACATGTAGATCCTGCCACGACGCTTTGTTTAGAACTGCACCAACTGACAGCTCCACCGTTTAATGTAAATACGTATCCGGTTTGCGATTTAGACTCGTCCGGATCAGTGTCAAAGCTTGCATCAACGTAACCATTTACGATGAGCTCTTTGTCACCTCCATATACGAGAAACATATCCTTAGTCCTTTTCAGGTATTTCAGGATGTTCTTGACCGCTGTCCAGTGATTCACTCCTGGATTACTTTGGTACCTCCCTGCTAGACTTATAGCAAGACACACATCAGGTCTGGTACACAACATTGCATACATGATAGAGCCTATGGCTGAAGCATAGGGAACATCTTTCATTTTCTCTCTATCTTCTGCAGTGGTCGGGCATTGAGTCTTACTCAACTTCACACCTTGTAACATAGGCAAGAATCCTTTCTTTGCTTGATCCATTTTGAACTTCTTCAAAACTTTGTCAAGGTATGTGCTTTGTGAAAGTCCAATTAAGCGTCTTGATCTATCTCTATAGATCTTAATGCCCAATATGTAAGCAGCTTCACCGAGGTCTTTCATTGAAAAACTCTTATTCAAGTATCCCTTTATGCTATCCAGAAATTCTATATCATTTCCGATTAGCAATATGTCATCCACATATAATATCAGAAATGCTATAGAGCTCCCACTCACTTTCTTGTAAATACAGGCTTCTCCAAAAGTCTGTACAAAACCAAATGCTTTGATCACACTATCAAAGCGTTTATTCCAACTCCGAGAGGCTTGCACCAGTCCATAAATGGATCACTGGAGTTTGCACACTTTGTTAGCTCCCTTTGGATCGACAAAACCTTCCGGCTGCATCATATACAACTCTTCTTCCAGAAATCCATCCAGGAATGCAGTTTTGACATCCATCTGCCAAATTTCATAATCATAAAATGCGGCAATTGCTAACATGATTCGGACAGACTTAAGCATCGCTACGGGTGAGAAGGCCTCATCGTAGTCAATCCCTTGAACTTGTCGAAAACCTTTTGCGACAAGTCGAGCTTTGTAGACAGTAACATTACCGTCAGTGTCAGTCTTCTTCCTGAAGATCCATTTATTCTCAATTGCTTGCCGATCATTGGGCAAGCCAACCAAACTCCACACTTTGTTCTCATACATGGATCCCATCTCAGATTTCATGGCTTCAAGCCATTTTGTGGAATCTGGGCTCACCATCGCTTCTTCATAGTTCGTAGGTTCATCATGATCTAGTAGCATGACTTCCAGAACAGGATTACCGTACCACTCTGGTGCGGATCTTACTCTGGTTGATCTACGAGGTTCAGTAGTAACTTGTTCTGAAGTTTCATGATCATCATCATTAGCTTCCTCACTAATTTGTGCAGGTGTCACAGAAACCGGTTTCTGTGATATACTACTTTCCAATAAGGGAGCAGGTATAGTTACCTCATCAAGTTCTACTTTCCTCCCTATACTACTTTCCAATAAGGGAGCAGGTATAGTTACCTCATCAAGTTCTACTTTCCTCCCACTCACTTCTTTCGAGAGAAACTCCTTCTCTAGAAAGGATCCATTCTTAGCAACAAATGTCTTGCCTTCGGATATGTGATAGAAGGTGTACCCAACTGTCTCCTTTGGGTATCCTATGAAGACACATTTCTCCGATTTGGGTTCGAGCTTATCAGGTTGAAGTTTTTTCACATAAGCATCGCAGCCCCAAACTTTTAGAAACGACAACTTTGGTTTCTTGCCAAACCATAGTTCATAAGGCGTCGTCTCAACGGATTTTGATGGTGACCTATTTAACGTGAATGCGGCCGTCTCTAAAGCATAACCCCAAAACGATAGCGGTAAATCTGTAAGAGACATCATAGATCGCACCATATCAAGTAAAGTACGATTACGACGTTCGGACACACCATTACGCTGTGGTGTTCCGGGTGGCGTGAGTTGCGAAACTATTCCACATTGTTTCAAATGTAGACCAAACTCGTAACTCAAATATTCTCCTCCATGATCTGATCGTAGAAACTTTATTTTCTTGTTACGATGATTTTCAACTTCACTCTGAAATTCTTTGAACTTTTCAAATGTTTCAGACTTATGTTTCATTAAGGATATATACCCATATCTGCTTAAATCATCTGTGAAGGTGAGAAAATAACGATATCCGCCACGAGCTTCAACATTCATTGGACCACATACATCTGTATGTATGATTTCCAACAAATCTGTTGCTCTCTCCATAGTACCGGAGAACGGTGTTTTAGTCATATTGCCCATGAGGCACGGTTCGCAAGTACCAAGTGATTCATAATCAAGTGGTTCCAAAAGTCCATTAGTATGGAGTTTCTTCATGCGCTTTACACGATATGACCTAAACGGCAGTGCCACAAATAAGTCGTGCTATCATTATCAACTCTGCATCTTTTGGCTTCAACATTATGAATATGTGTATCACTACTATCAAGATTCATCAAAAATAGACCACTCTTCAAGGGTGCATGACCATAAAAGATATTACTCATATAAATAGAACAACCATTATTCTCTGATTTAAATGAATAACCGTCTCGCATCAAACAAGATCCAGATATAATGTTCATGCTTAACGCTGGCACCAAATAACAATTATTTAGGTCTAATACTAATCCCGATGGTAGATGTAGAGGTAGCGTGCCGACCGCGATCACATCGACTTTGGAACCATTTCCCACACGCATCGTCACCTCGTCCTTCGCCAGTGTTCGCTTAATCCGTAGTCCTTGTTTCGAGTTGCAAATATTAGCAACAGAAGCAGTATCAAATACCCAGGTGCTACTGCGAGCTCTAGTAAGGTACACATCAATAACATGTATATCACATATACCTTTGTTCACCTTGCCATCCTTCTTATCCGCCAAATACTTGGGGCAGTTCCGCTTCCAGTGACCAGTCTGCTTGCAGTAGAAGCACTCAGTTTCAGGCTTAGGTCCAGACTTGGGTTTCTTCTCCTGAGCAGCAACTTGCTTGCTGTTCTTCTTGAAGTTCCCCTTCTTCTTCCCCTTGCCCTTTTTCGTGAAACTAGTGGTCTTGTTGACCATCAACACTTGATGATCCTTCTTGATTTCTACCTCCGCAGCTTTTAGCATTGCGAAGAGCTCGGGAATTGTTTTATCCATCCCTTGCATATTATAGTTCATCACGAAGCTCTTGTAGCTAGGTGGAGGTGATTGGAGAATTCTGTCAATGACGCAATCATCCGGAAGATTAACTCCCAGTTGAATCAAGTGATTAGTATACCCAGACATTTTGAGTATATGCTCACTGACAGAACTGTTCTCCTCCATCTTGCAGCTATAGAACTTATTGGAGACTCCATATCTCTCAATCTGGGCATTTGCTTGAAATATTAACTTCAACTCCTGGAACATCTCATATGCTCCATGACGTTCAAAACGTCGTTGAAGTCCCGGTTCTAAGCCGTAAAGCATGGCACATTGAACTATCGAGTAGTCATCAGCTTTGCTCTGCCAGACGTTCTTAACGTCGTCAGTTGCATCAGCAGCAGGCCTGGCACCCAGCGGTGCTTCCAGGACGTAATTCTTCTGTGCAGCAATGAGGATAATCCTCAAGTTACGGACCCAGTCCGTGTAATTGCTACCATCATCTTTCAACTTTGCTTTCTCAAGGAACGTATTAAAATTCAACGGAACAACAGCACGAGCCATCTATCTACAATCAAACATACATGAGCAAGATACTATCAGGTACTAAGTTCATGATAAATTTAGGTTCAATTAATCATATTACTTAAAGAACTCCCACTTAGATAGACATCCCTCTAATCCTCTAAGTGATTACGTGATCCAAGTCAACTAAACCATGTCCGATCATCACGTGAGATGGAGTAGTTTCATTGGTGAACATCACTATGTTGATCATATCTACTATATGATTCACGCTCGACCTTTCGATCTCCGTGTTCTGAGGCCATATCTGCATATGCTAGGCTCGTCAAGTTTAACCTGAGTATTCTGCGTGTGCAAAAACTGGCTTGCACCCATTGTAGATGGACATAGAGCTTATCACACCCGATCATCACGTGGTGTCTGGGCACGACAAACTTTGGCAACGGTGCATACTCAGGGAGAACACTTTTATCTTGAAATTTAGTGAGAGAACATCTTATAATGCTACCGTCAATCAAAGCAAGATAAGATGCATAAAAGATAAACATCACATGCAATCAATATAAGTGATATGATATGGCCATCATCATCTTGTGCTTGTGATCTCCATCTCCGAAGCATCATCATGATCACCATCGTCACCGGCGGACACCTTGATCTCCATCGTAGCATCGTTGTCGTCTCGCCAAACTTATGCTTCTACGACTATCACTACCTCTTAGTGATAAAGTAAAGCACTACAAGGAGATTGCATTGCATACAATAAAGCGACAACCATATGGCTCCTGCCAGTTGCCGACAACTCGGTTACAAAACATGATCATCTCATACAATAAAATTTAGCATCATGTCTTGATCATATCACATCACAACATGCCCTACAAAAACAAGTTAGACGTCCTCTACTTTGTTGGTTGCAAGTTTTACGTGGCTGCTACGGGCTTAAGCAAGAACCAATCTTACCTATGCATCAAAACCACAACGATAGTTTGTCAAGTTGGTGCCGTTTTAACCTTCGTAAGGACCGGGCGTAGCCACACTCGGTTCAACTAAAGTTGGAGAAACTGACACCCGCCAGCCACCTGTGTGCAAAGCACGTCGGTAGAACCAGTCTCGCGTAAGCGTACGCGTAATGTCGGTCCGGGCCACTTCATCCAACAATACCGCTGAACCAAAGTATGACATGCTGGTAAGTAGTATGACTTATATCGCCCACAACTCACTTGTGTTCTACTCGTGCATATAACATCAACACATAAAACCTAGGCTCGGATGCCACTGTTGGGGAACGTAGTAATTTCAAAAAAATTCCTACGCACACGCAAGATCATGGTGATGCATAGCAACGAGAGGGGAGAGTGTTGTCCACGTACCCTCGTAGACCGAAAGCGGAAGCGTTATGACAACGTGGTTGATGTAGTCGTACGTCTTCACGGCCCGACCGATCAAGCACCGAAACTACGGCACCTCCGAGTTCTAGCACACGTTCAGCTCGATGACGATCCCCGGACTCCGATCCAGCAAAGTGTCGGGGAAGAGTTCCGTCAGCACGACGGCGTGGTGACGATCTTGATGTTCTACCGTCGCAGGGCTTCGCCTAAGCACCGCTACAATATTATTGAGGATTATGGTGGAGGGGGGCACCGCACACGGCTAAGAGAACGATCACGAAGATCAACTTGTGTGTCTAGAGGTGCCCCCCTGCCCCCGTATATAAAGGAGCAAGGGGGGAGGCCGGCCGGCCCTTGGGGTGCGCCAAGGAGGGGGGAGTCCTCCTCCTAGTAGGAGTAGGACTCCCCTTTCCTAGTCCAACTAGGAAGAGAGAAGGGGGAAGGAAAGAGAGGGAGAGGGAGAGGGAGAGGGAAAGAGGGGCCGCGCCCCCCTCCCCTAGTCCAATTCGGACTCCTCATGGGAGGGGGCGCGCCACCTCCTGGGCTGCTGCCCTCTCTCTCCCCTCAGGCCCACTAAGGCCCAATACTTCCCCGGGGGGTTCCGGTAACCCTTCCGGCACTCCAGTTTTCTCTGAAATCACCCGAAACACTTCCGGTGTCCGAATATAGCCGTCCAATATATCGATCTTTATGTGTCGACCATTTCGAGGCTCCTCGTCATGTCCGTGATCACATCCGGGACTCCGAACAACCTTCGATACATCAAAATATATAAACTCATAATGAAACTGTCATCGTAACGTTAAGCGTGCGGACCCTACGGGTTCGAGAACAATGTAGACATGACCGAGACACGTCTCCGGTCAATAACCAATAGCGGAACCTGGATGCTCATATTGGCTCCTACATATTCTATGAAGATCTTTATCGGTCAGATCGCATAACAACATACGTTGTTCCCTTTGTCATCGATATGTTACTTGCCCGAGATTCGATCATCGGTATCTCAATACCTAGTTCAATCTCGTTACCAGCAAGTCTCTTTACTCGTTCCGTAATACATCATCTCACAACTAACTCATTAGTTGCATTGCTTGCAAGGCTTAAGTGATGTGCATTACCGAGAGGGCCTAGAGATACCTCTTCGACAATCGGAGTGACAAATCCTAATCTCGAAATACGCCAACCCAACATGTACCTTTGGAGACACCTGTAGAGCACCTTTATAATCACCCAGTTACGTTGTGACGTTTGGTAGCACACAAAGTGTTCCTCTCGCAAATGGGAGTTGCATAATCTCATAGTCACAGGAACATGTATAAGTCATGAAGAAAGCAATAGCAACATACTAAACGATCGGGTGCTAAGCTAATGGAATGGGTCATGTCAATCACATCATTCTCCTAATGATGTGATCTCGTTAATCAAATGACCAACACATGTCTATGGTTAGGAAACATAACCATCTTCGATTAACGAGCTAGTCAAGTAGAGGCATACTAGTGACGTTTAGTTTGTCTATGTATTCACACAAGTATTATGTTTCCGGTTAATACAATTCTAGCATGAATAATAAACATTTATCATGATATAAGGAAATAAATAATAACTTTATTATTGCCTCTAGGGCATATTTCCTTCAAACGCATCTCGGGCTCCGGCACAGCCAGCCACCTCAACGACGGGATCTCCTCCGGCTGGGCCGTCCATGCCGTCAGCCTGAACGCTGATAGATCAGCACGAGAGCTTGTCTCCGGTCCCAGGGTGTCCACCAGACAGGAGGAGCTAAGAAAGCTCTCGACCACCCCGTGCTCCCAAGCATGCGGCGGGATGCCCTCAAGGACGAGCTGCACCTTGAACTGGAAAGCCACGTGCACTGCCTGCGCTTGGCGGTTCCATGGCCGGAAGAACAACCTAACTCCATTGTGCAGAACCTCCGGCAGCTCACTCAATCTGTTCCTGTCCTCCGGCCTATCAAATACGATGAGAAAATCCTTCGGCCTGTAGCGGTGTATTGAGACTCTGTCCGCCTCGATCCCGACTCGGCAACCCAGCGCCTCGATGATGAAACCCGGACTCAGGTCCCGACGAGCTGCCGCGGCGTAGACCACCATCGCAAGCTGCAACCTGCGCTCCAAGTCCTCCATGGCCTGGGTGACAGGTTTATATGCTAGATATATTAGCATGTTTTTGATTAATCTAACCCACAAGTAAACAGTAAACTGACATTCAGAGTATGCAACTCATATATGGATACCTAAATATGTGAGCATGTATATAGCATAGAACCGAAACATCTATCAACAGAGTATATATGACTAGCACATAAACGAGCAACTAGGGGATGAACAAGTCATACCCTTCGGTAGGCCATGCAAGGGTCGCGGCAGTAGTAGTAGCAACCTCAGTTTTGTCTGTGGCCTTCTTGGCGGTGGTGACGGACATGGCGTTGGTGCACGGGAAGTAGTCGAAGTAGAGAAGGAGATGGATCGGGAGCAGTCGCATGGAGACCCTTCCCAAAAACCTTATCGCTCTTCTCCAAGTGCAGGATCTCGAATGACGGGGTTTTGGAGGCCTACTCTCTCGTCCGACCGTGCACGTGATCGACGGGGCAGGAACGTTTGAAGTAGCACATAGCTTGGAACAGTAAATGACGGATAAGGTTGCATAAGGACGCAGTGAGTGTGTTGGTTGTACTGGCCAACGCCTCCGATATATATGTCGTCGGGTAGGGAGTTGTGAGCTTGGATTTAGGCCCATGACTAAGTCTGCGATAGTCCATGGTCCAACATCTCGAAAAATGTCAATTCCCCTTTTAACCACTCCTGAGTGACAAAAATAAAGCGAGAGTATAGATCTAAACTCGGCTCATTCACGAAACAGATGTGTGAGCGGGCGGCGGAGGAGGAGGAGCGCGTGTGTACCACTCCTCTTCTCAAGCTCCCGATGTCGTATAGTAGAGGAACCCTTATAAAGGATCTCAACTTGTGAGGTGGTACTGAACTTCTCACCACCCGCCATACACCTTTCTTGGGAGGTAAAGCCAATTTTATTGATCGAAAACCACAACTAGTGGGATACCATACGTGTCATGTGGTTGGCCAAATCAAACATAACGACCCAGGGCTAAAGTAAGAGAAATTTTAGCTAAGCTCTATACATCAACATTGATCACACGACCCTCAAAAGTAAAGATACAATTAAAAGAAGTTACTTTGGTTTTGATCTCACTGATGAGTGCTCCTGTTCTGCCTTGGTTGACTTGTTTGATGTCACCCACAACTTGCTTTGAATCACATGCAATAACAAAGTTATGTAGGTGAAGATTTGCTGCTAGCGATAGAGCCTCTCGGCATGCCATTCCCTCCAACGCCACTGGATCACAAGCTACAACAATGATTAAAGATGAACTACCAAGATAATTACCATTATGGTCTCTGCACACTGATGTCTACTACACAACCTTCTTCTTGTAGACGTTGTTGGGCCTCCAAGTGCAGAGGTTTGTAGGACAGTAGCAAATTTCCCTCAAGTGGATGACCTAAGGTTTATCAATCTATGGGAGGCGTAGGATGAAGATGGTCTCTCTCAAACAACACTGCAACTAAATAGCAAAGAGTCTCTTGTGTCCCCAACACACCCAATACAATGGTAAATTGTATAGGTGCACTAATTCGGCGAAGAGATGGTGATACAAGTGCAATATGGATGGTAGATATAAGTTTTTGTAATCTGAAATTAAAAAAAAGCAAGGTAACAAGTGGTAAAAGTGAGCGTAAATGGTATTGCAATGCTAGGAAACAAGGCCTAGGGTTCATACTTTAAGTAGTGCAAGTTCTCTCGACAATAATAACATAATTGGATCATATAACTATCCCTCAACATGCAACAAAGAGTCACTCCAAAGTCACTAATAGCGGAGAACAAACGAAGAGATTATTGTAGGGTACGAAACCATCTCAAAG
This sequence comes from Triticum urartu, assembly GCF_003073215.2. NCBI lineage: Eukaryota > Viridiplantae > Streptophyta > Magnoliopsida > Poales > Poaceae > Triticum > Triticum urartu. The sequence continues at coordinate 446,751,245 of NC_053028.1, forward strand.
TTATTCTTTGCGATCAATCTATTCAAGAGTCCGTACTAGAATAACACCTGAAGACACAGATCAACCAAAACCCTAATGCCACCTAGATACTCCAATGTCACCTCAAGTATCTGTGGGTATGATTATACGGTATGCAACACACAATCTCAGATTCATCTATTCAACCAACACAAAGAACTTCAAAGAGTGCCCCAAAGTTTCTACCGGAGAGTCAAGACGAAAACGTGTGCCAACCCTTATGCATAAGTTCACGAGGTCACGGAACTCGCAAATTGATCACCAAAACATACATCAAGTGGATCACGTGATATCCCATTGTCACCATAGGTAAGCACATGCAAGACATACATCAAGTGTTCTCAAATCCTTAAAGACTCAATCTGATAAGATAACTTCAAAGGGAAAACTCAATCCATTACAAGAGAGTAGAGGGAGAGAAATATCATGAGATCCAACTATAATAGAAAAGCTCGCGATACATCAAGATCGTTCCGAATCAAGAACACGAGAGAGAGAGAGAGATCAAACACATAGCTACTGGTACATACCCTCAGCCCCGAGGGTGAACTACTCCCTCCTCGTCATGGAGAGCGTCGGGATGATGAAGATGGCCACCGGAGAGGGATTCTCCCCTCCGGCAGGGTGCCGGAATGGGTCTAGATTGGTTTTCGGTGGCTACAGAGGCTTGTGGCGGCGGAACTCCTGATCTAGGTTTCTTTCTGGAAGTTTGGGTATATATAAAAGGTTTTGGCGTTGGGAACAAGCCAGGGGGTCCCCGAGGCAGCCACGAGGTAGGGGGGCGCGCCCAGGGGGTAGGGCGCGCCCCCACCCTCGTGGTGGCCTCGGGACTCTTCTGGCCCATCTCCGGTACTCCGTGGGCTTCTTCTGGTCCAAAAATGATCTCCGTGAAATTTCAGGTCAATTGGACTCCGTTTGGTTTTCCTTTTCTGCGATACTCAAAAAGAAGGAAAAAACATAAACTGGCACTGGGCTCTAGGTTAATAGGTTAGTCCCAAAAATCATATAAAATAGCATATAAATGCATATAAAAAATCCAAGGTTGATAATATAATAGCATGGAACAATAAAAAATTATAGATACGTTGGAGACGTATCAAGCATCCCTAAGCTAAATTCCTGCTCGTCCTCGAGTAGGTAAATGATAAAAACAAAATTTTTGATGTGGAATGCTACCTAACATATTTATCCATGTAATTCTCTTTATTGTGGCAAGAATATTCAGATCCGAAAGATTCAAGACAAAAGTTTAATATTGACATAAAAATAATAATACTTCAAGCATACTAACAAAGCAATTATGTCTTCTCAAAATAACATGGCCAAAGAAAGCTATCCCTACAAAATCATATAGTCTGGCTATTCTCTATCTTCATCACACAAAATATTTAAATCATGCACAACCCCGATGACAAGCCAAGCAATTGTTTCATACTTTTGATGTTCTCAAACTTTTTCAATCTTCACGCAATACATGAGCGTGAGCCATGGACATAGCACTATAGGTGGAATAGAATGGTGGTTATGGAGAAGACAAAAAGGAGAAGACATCTCACATCAACTAGGCGTATCAACGGGCTATGGAGATGCCCATCAATAGATATCAATGTGAGTGAGTAGGGATTGCCTTGCAACGGATGCACTAGAGCTATAAGTGTATGAAAGCTCAAAAAGAAACTAAGTGGGTGTGCATCCAAATCGCTTGCTCACGAGGACCTAGGGCATTCTGAGGAAGCCCATCATTGGAATATACAAGCCAAGTTCTATAATGAAAGATTCTCACTAGTATATGAAAGTGACAACATAGGAGACTCTCTATCATGAAGATCATGGTGCTACTATGAAGCACAAGTGTGGTAAAAGGATAGTAGCATTGCCCCTTCTCTCTTTTTCTCTCATTTTTTGTTTTTTTGGGCCTTCTTTTTTTATGGCCTATTTTTTTATATTTTTCTTATTTTTCATCCGGAGTCTCATCCCGACTTGTGGGGGAATCATAGTTTCCATCATCCTTTCCTCACATGGGACAATGCTCTAATAATGATAACCATCACACTTTTATTTACATACAACTTAAGAATTACAACTCGATACTTAGAACAAAACATGACTCTATGTGAATGCCTCCAGCGGTGTACCGGGATGTGCAATGAATCAATAGTGACATGTATGAAATAATTATGAATGGTGGCTTTGCCACAAATACGATGTCAACCGCATGATCATGCAAAGCAATATGACAATGATGGAGCGTGTCATAATAAATGGAATGGTGGAAAGTTGCATGGCAATATATCTCGGAATGGCTATGGAAATGCCATAATAGGTAGGTATGGTGGTTGTTTTGAGGAAAGTATATGGTGGGTGTATGATACCGGCGAAAGGTGCACGGTATTAGAGAGGCTAGCAATGGTGAAAGGGTGAGAGTGCGTATAATCCATGGACTCAAGATTAGTCATAAAGAACCCACATACTTATTGCAAAGTTATTGAAACAAAGTACTATGCGCATGCTCATAGTGGGATAGATTGGTAGGAAAAGGCCATAGCTCGTCCCCGACCGCCACTCATAAGGAAGACAATCAAAAAATAAATCATGCTCCGACTTCATCACATAACGGTTCACCATACGTGCATGCTAGGGGAATCATAAACTTTAACACAATTATCTCTCAAATTCACAACTACTCTACTATCATGACTCTAATATCACCATCTTCTTATCTCAAAACAATCATCAAGTATCAAACTTCTCATAGTATTCAATGCACTTTATATGAAAGTTTTTATTATACCCATCTTGGATGCCTATCATATTAGGACTAGTTTCATAACCAAAGCAAATTACCATGCTATTCTAAAAGACTCTAAAAATAATATAAGTGAAGCATGATAGTTCATCTATTTCTTCAGAATAAAACCACCGCCGTGCTCTAAAAAGATATAAGTGAAGCACTAGAGCAAATGACAAACTACTCCAAAAGATATAAGTGAAGATCAATGAGTAGTTGAATAATTATGTAACTATGTGAAGACTCTCTAACATTTAAGAATTTAAGATCTTGGTATTTTATTCAAACAGCAAGCAAAACAAAATAAAATAAAATGACGCTCCAAGCAAAACACATATCATGTGGTGAATAAAAATATAGCGTCAAGTAAAGTTACCGATGAACGAAGACGAAAGAGGGGATGCCATCCGGGGCATCCCCAAGCTTAGGTTCTTGGTTGTCCTTAATATTACATTGGGGTGCCTTGGGCATCCCCAAGCTTAGGCTCTTGACAGTCCTTATTCCATAGTCCATCGAATCTTTACCCAAAACTTGAAAACTTCACAACACAAAACTCAACAGAAAACTTGTAAGCTCCGTTAGTATAAGAAAATAAATCACCACTTTTGGTACTGTTGTGAAGTCTTTATTTATATTGGTGTAATATCTACTGTATTCCAACTTCTCTATGGTTCATACCCTCCGATACTACTCATAGATTCACCAAAATAAGCAAACAACATACGAAAAACAGAATCTGTCAAAAACAGAACAGTCTGTAGACATCTGTATCAAACGTATACTTATGTAACCCCAAAAATTCTGAAATAAATTGGTGGACGTGAGCAATTTATATATTAATCATCTGCAAAAATAATAAACCTAAACGCACCCCTCAGTAAAAAATGGCAGCTAATCTCGTGAGCGCAAAAGTTTCTGTTCTTTACAGCAACATCGCAAAGACTTCACCCAAGTCTTCACAAAGGTTCTACTTGGCACAAACACTAATTAAAACATAAAACCACATCTAAACAGAGGCTAGATGAATTATTTATTACTAAACAGGAGAAAAAAGCAAATAACAAAAATAAAATTGGGTTGCCTCCCAACAAGCGCTTACGTTTAACGCCCCTAGCTAGGCATGATGATTTCAATGATGCTCACATAAAAGATAAGAATTGAAACATAAAGAGAGCATCATGAAGAATATAACTAGCACATTTAAGCCTCACCCACTTCCTATGCATAGGGATTTTGTGAGCAAACAACTTATGGGAACAAGAATCAACTTGCATAGGAAGGTAAAACAAGCATAACTTCAAGGTTTTAAGCACATAGAGAGGAAACTTGGTATTCTTGCAATTCCTACAAGCATATATTCCTCCGTCATAATAATTTTCAGTAGCAGCATGAATGAATTCAACAATATAACCATCACATAAAGCATTCTTTTCATGATCTACAAACATAGAACTTTTATTACTCTCCACATAAGCACAATTCTTCTTATTCGGAATAGTGGGAGTATCATAAGAAACTCGAATACTATAAATTGTTTCCACATTAAAAGTGTAAAGGTCAGAAGAAGGGTAATAATAATCATGACAAGTTTTATAAATATAATCATCACTACTTTCTATAGCATAAGTGTCATCACAATAATCATCATAAATAGGAGGCATGCTATCATCATAATAAATTTGTTCATCAAAACTTGGGAGACTAAAAATATCATCTTCAGTAAACATAGCACCCCCAAGCTTGGGCCTTTTCATATCATAAGCATAATCACTCTCATCATTAAAAGTATGGATAGCACCAATAGTATAACAATTATCATCATCACAATGAGTAATAGGAGCAACATCATTTGGGAGGGATACCTTTTTAGCTTTGCTTCTCCGTCTTTTCTTTCTCTTCTTCACATCATGTGTGGGTTTAACCCTCTTTTTGGAGCTCCTTATTAATGAGATTGGTTGAATAGAAGGCTCCTCCTCGTTACCTGATTCATCATAAGAAATAATAGGAGGATATTGGGAAATATCTTCCCTTTCATTAGTATTCTCTTCATCTTCTAATTGTTTTCTTGACTTTATGTAATTGGCAATATAAGGATTTTCAATGCAATTCACCGCACAATACATATAAATTTCCTCTAGATCAAAATCAAGAACTTTATCAAGGGCAAATTCTGGAATATACTTAGTTATACGTTTCATTTCTTCATAACCCAGAAGCAAACTAAGTTCATTATGATGTGCAAGGGAAATCAAGTCATCACAATTTTTGGGCACGATTCGATCATGAAATAATTTGCATTGGATATTTAAATGACCACATTCATTGCAAAGTTCACAAGGATGGCTAAGAAAATTTATATTTTCAGCACAAACATCTAGCCTTTCTTGCAACCATTTAGTTTCTAAATACTTATGCCTCTTGCAAAATCTATCTTCCCTATTTGGTGTGTACTTGCAAACCCTATGCACTCCACAAAATTGACATGCTTATAAGAGACATTTTCATCATGACTAGTGAAATCATAATTAGTACTATGGATATTCAAAGAGTTCGTACTAACAACATTGTAATCATGCTCATCATTCAAAGATTTGGTGCCAAACATTTTAATGCATTCTTCTTCTAGCATTTTGGGACAATTATCGAAATCCTTATTTTCATGAAAGATATTAAAAAGATGAAGCATATGAGGTACCCTCAATCCCATTTGTTTCTAATTTTCCTTTATAGACTAAATTAGTGATAAAACAATAAACTAAAAGATACGATTGCAAGATCTAAAGATATACCTTCAAGCGCTAACCTCCCCGGCAACGGTGCTAGAAAAGAGCTTGATGTCTACTACACAACCTTCTTCTTGTAGACATTGTTGGGCCTCCAAGTGTAGAGGTTTGTAGGACAGTAGCAAATTTCCCTCAAGTGGATGACCTAAGGTTTATCAATCCGTGGGAGGCGTAGGATGAAGATGGTCTCTCTCAAACAACCCTGCAACCAAATAGCAAAGAGTCTCTTGTGTCCCCAACACACCCAATACAATGGTAAATTGTATAGGTGCACTAGTTCGGCGAAGAGATGGTGATACAAGTGCAATATGGATGGTAGATATAAGTTTTTGTAATCTGAAATTAAAAAAACAGCAAGGTAACAAGTGGTAAAAGTGAGCGTAAACGGTATTGCAATGCTAGGAAACAAGGCCTAGGGTTCATACTTTCACTAGTGCAAGTTCTCTCAACAATAATAACATAATTGGATCATATAACTATCCCTCAACATGCAACAGAGAGTCACTCCAAAGTCACTAATAGCGGAGAACAAACGAAGAGATTATTGTAGGGTACGAAACCACCTCAAAGTTATTCTTTGCGATCAATCTATTCAAGAGTCCGTACTAGAATAACACCTGAAGACACAGATCAACCAAAACCCTAATGCCACCTAGATACTCCAATGTCACCTCAAGTATCTGTGGGTATGATTATACGGTATGCAACACACAATCTCAGATTCATCTATTCCACCAACACAAAGAACTTCAAAGAGTGCCCCAAAGTTTCTACCGGAGAGTCAAGATGAAAATGTGCGCCAACCCCTATGCATAAGTTCACGAGGTCACGGAACTCACAAGTTGATCACCAAAACATACATCAAGTGGATCGCGTGATATCCCATTGTCACCACAGATAAGCACATGCAAGACATACATCAAGTGTTTTCAAATCCTTAAAGACTCAATCCGATAAGATAACTTTAAAGGGAAAACTCAATCCATTACAAGAGAGTAGACAGGGACAAACATCATGCGATCCAACTATAATAGCAAAGCTCGCGATACATCAAGATCATTCCGAATCAAGAACACGAGAGAGAGAGAGAGATCAAACACATAGCTACTGGTACACACTCTCAGCTCCAAGGGTGAACTACTCCCTCCTCGTCATGGAGAGCACCGGGAAGATGAAGATGGCCACCGGAGAGGGATTCCCCCCTCCGGCAGGGTGCCAGAACAGGTCTAGATTGGTTTTCGGTGGCTACAGAGGCTTGCGGCGGCGGAACTCCCGATCTAGGTTTCTTTTTGGAAGTTTATGTATATATAAGAGGTTTTGGTGTCGGGAACAAGTCAGGGGGGTCCCCGAGGTGGCCACGAGGTAGGGGGGGGGGCGCCCCCACCCTCGTGGTGGTCTCGGGACTCTTCTGGCCCATCTCCGGTACTCCGTGGGCTTCTTTTGGTCCAAAAATGATCTCCGTGAAATTTCAGGTCAATTGGACTCCGTTTGGTTTTCCTTTTCTGCGATACTCAAAAACAAGGAAAAACAGAAACTGGCACTGGGCTCTAGGTTAATAGGTTAGTCCCAAAAATCATATAAAATAGTATATAAATGCATATAAAACATCCAAGGTTGATAATATAATATCATGGAACAATCAAAAATTATAGATACGTTGGAGACGTATCACACACTGCCGATGCCGATCCCCCTGCATGGCCTTATCGCTGCATCAATGTGGATTTTAGCATAATCTAGTGTGGCCACCTTTGGTTTTGCGACTCCCGAGCTCATCGAGGCTATAGTCGCTGCTACTACTCTCGGCTTCTTCTCTTGTAGCATCTGGAGCTCGGCTATGAGTCCGTTTAAGAAAGCATGCAACACCGCTAGTGTTTGAAAGATTCCTGCATGGATAGCCTTTTGTCATGGCGATCAAATGGCCCAGAGTGTGACCACCATCTTCACAAACTGCTCATGTGATAATGACTCGAGAAGTCAGAAGAGCCATTGTTTCGCATTAGGTTCCATCGTAGAGACAAAATTTTGCCCAAGTTCCTCATCGATAGGGGCCCATGAACACCTCAAAGTCGTACATTCCAGCAGGGATTTCCTCCATGAGTCTAGCGCACCGCAAAGGACACATGATGTCGAAGATGACATGTGTCTATGGGCCTCCAAAGAAACATTATGATCTTTCCTGGTACCTGGGTTTTCCAAAGATTTTTCCACACCTCTTCTGCTCTGTTCCCTCTGGAAGAGCCTGCCAAACCCTCAAGCCAAGCCTCTCTTCTTTGCCTAGTTTCTACTAGCATTCTATAGGCAGACTTGATGGTGAACAACCCAATCTTTTCGTAGTTGCTGCTCCAGAAATCTGAAACATTCATGGTGCAAAGTGGAATGCCCATTTATAATTCAACCAGCCATACACCTACACGGGCCTTAGAGATTTACATGAATTATTGTCTTATATGGGCCAAATCCCATCTATAATTCAACGTTATATACATTAACAATGTTCGTACCAATATGACTAAGGCTGGTCACAATGTGAGTGTGATAGGTAGTATCGTGCATGCCAAACTACACATTTTAGCTGAGGTAACACACAATTAAATGAGGAAAGAAAGAGTTGAGTATCACGTTATAATATCGTATCATATTAAATGATGTGCTAGTATGTGTCATGCATAACAATAAATGAGGTTTGTATGATACTGATGACCCACAAGTATAGGGGATTTATCATAGTCCTTTCGATAAGTAAGAGTGTCGAACCCAACGAGGAGCAGAAGGAAATGATAAGCGGTTTTCAGCAAGGTATTCTCTGCAAGCATTGAAATTATAGATAACAGATGGTTTTGTGATAAGATAATTTGTAACGAGCAACAAGTAACAAAAGTAAATAAAGTGCAGCAAGGTGGCCCAATACTTTTTGTAGCAAAGGACAAGCCTGGACAAACTCTTATATAGAAGAAAGCGCTCCCGAGGACACATGTGAATTATCGTCAAGCTAGTTTTCATCACGTTCATATGATTCGCGTTCGGTACTTTGATAATTTGATATGTGGGTGGACCGGTGCATGGGTGCTGTCCTTACTTGGACAAGCATCCCACTTATGATTAACCCCCATTGCAAGCATCCACAACTACAACAGAAGTATTAAGGTAAACCTAACCATAACATGAAACATATGGATCCAAATCAGCCCCTTACGAAGCAACACATAAACTAGGGTTTAAGCTTCTGTCACTCTAGCAACCCATCATCTACTTATTACTTCCCAATGCCTTCCTCTAGGCCCAAATAATGGTGAAGTGTCATGTAGTTGACGTTCACATAACACCACTAGAGGAGAGACAACATACATCTCATCAAAATATCGAACGAATACCAAATTCACATGACTACTAATAGCAAGACTTCTCCCATGTCCTCAGGAACAAACGTAACTACTCACAAAGCATATTCATGTTCATAATCAGAGGGGTATTAATATGCATATAGGATCTGAACATATGATCTTCCACCAAATAAACCAACTAGCATCAACTGCAAGGAGTAATCAACACTACTAGCAACCTACAGGTACCAATCCCAGACTTAGAGACACGAATTTGTCGGCATTCTGGGAATGGGGGTCCCCAGACTTGCCTGCCTGCGGCCCGCGGCATGGCTAAGCCAGCAGGCCGTATGGCCCATCTTCATCAACAAGGCATCCAAGACCCTCGCGAGGGGCCAAGCCTCGCGAGGCGGACGACATGAGACCTCCTCTGGAGTGGCCTAGTCAGGCAGGCTCACGAGTAGCGGAGATATCAAGGCGAGGCGAACCTCACGAGGCTCTCGTGACGTGAGCTGTCACGATCGACACCAGGCGAGCGCCAGCGCGCGTAGCGTCCTTGTTTCCTCTTTGGTGCTAAGGAGGCCAGTGTAGGTGAGGAGTACCGAGGCATCAAGCAAATGTTGCCATATCGGTGCAACAAGACCAAGACCAGAAGGACGACAAGACGGAGGTCATCGTGGAGCCCAAGACGGCGTCACCACCAGAGCCTTTCGCAGGCGGAGACCACCTTTGTCAGGATGGCTTGTACTAGCTGCCCCCTTTAAATTTGCCCGCCGTTGTTGGCTCCCTTCCCGCTCAATATTTGGGGAGAGGACCAAGGCCTATATAAGTAGAGCTAGCCACCACAGTAGGGGCACCGAGTAGTTCATCCAGAACTCACCCACACAAGTTAGCCAAGCACAAGAACACCTCAACCTGAGGAGGCTGTTCTTCCCCTTGTATTGTTCATCATCGGCCCAAGAGGCAATCCACCACCACCACACTGGAGTAGGGTATTACACCACAACGGTGGCCCGAACCAGTATAAATCTTGTGTCTTTCTGTGTTGCGAGTTCGTCGAGTTCATCCGCGAGATCTTAGCGAGATAGGGTGTAGATCGGTGGGAGGAAAAGACTTCACGTGCACCCCAGTTTTCGAACCTTAAGGGTTTGCCGGAACCCCACATCCGACATTTGGCGCGCCAGGTAGGGGTGCGTCGTAGCTTCCCTTCCATCAGTTCGTCGCTCCGTGATAACCCACAAGTATAGGGGATCGCAAACAGTTTCCGAGGGTAGAGTATTCAACCCAAATTTATTGATTCGACACAAGGGGAGCCAAAGAATACTCTCAAGTATTAGCAGCTGAGTTGTCAATTCAACCACACCTGGAAACTTAGTATCTGCAGCAAAGTATTTAGTAGCAAAGTAATATGATAATAGTGGTAACGGTAACAAAAGGTAACGGTAGTAAAAGCAATGTTTTTGGTATTTTGTAGTGATGATAGCAATAGCAACGGGAAAGTAAATAAGCGAAGAACAATATATGGAAAGCTCGTAGGCAATGGATCGGTGATGGAGAATTATGCGGGATGCGGTTCATCATGACAGTCATAACCTAGGGTGACACAGAACTAGCTCCAGTTCGTCAATGTAATGTAGGCGTGTATTCCGAATATAGTCATACGTGCTTATGGAAAAGAACTTGCATGACATCTTTTGTCCTACCCTCCCGTGGCAGCGGGGTCCTTACGGAAACTAAGGGATATTAAGGCCTCCTTTTAACAGAGAACCGAACAAAGCATTAACACATAGTGAATACATGAACTCCTCAAACTACGGTCATCACCGGTAAGTATCCCGATTATTGTCACTTCGGGGTTAACGGATCATAACACATAATAGGTGACTATAGACTTGCAAGATAGGATCAAGAACACTCATATATTGATGAAAACATAATAGGTTCAGATCTGAAATCATGGCACTCGGGCCCTAGTGACAAGAATTAAGCATAGCAAAGTCATAGCAACATCAATCTCAGAACATAGTGGACAATAGGGATCAAACCCTAACAAAACTAACTCGATTACATGATAGATCCCATCCAACCCATCACAGTCCAGCAAGCCTACGATGGAATTACTCACGCACGGCGGTGAGCATCATGAAATTGGTGATGGAGGATGGTTGATGATGACGATGGCGACGGATTCCCCTCTCCGGAGCCCCGAACGGACTCCAGATCAGCCCTCCCGAGAGGTTTTAGGGCTTGGCGACGGTTCCGTATCTTAAAACACGATGATTTCTTCTCCCTGATTTTTTCCTCCCCGAAACTCAATATATGGAGTTGGAGTTGGAGTCGGAGAGGCAACAGGGGGCCCACGAGGTAGGGTGGCGCGCCCCCACCCTCGTGGGCAGGTGGTGGCCCCTGGCATTCATCTTTTGTAGGTATTTTTCTTATTTTCTGAAAAGTGGCTCCGTGAAGTTTCAGGTCATTCTGAGAACGTTTGCTCCTGCACATAAATAACACCTGGTAATTCTACTGAAAACAGCGTCAGTCTGGGTTAGTTCCATTCAAATCATGCAAGTTAGAGTCCAAAACAAGGGCAAAAGTGTTTGGAAAAGTAGATACGTTGGAGACGTATCAACTCCCCAAGCTTAAACCTTTGCTTGTCCTCAAGCAATTCAGTTGATAAACTAAAAGTGATAAAGAAAAACTTTTACAAACTCTGTTTGCTCTTGTTGTTGTAAATATGTAAAGCCAGCATTCAAGTTTTCAGCAAAGATTATAACTAACCACATTTGCAATAACGCACAGGTCTCAAGTTTACTCATATCAATAGCATAATCAACTAGCGAGCCATAATAATAAATCTCGGATGACAACACTTTCTCAAAACAATCATAATATGATATAACAAGGTGGTATCTCGCTAGCCCTTTCTGAGACCGCAAAACATAAATGCAGAGTACCTTTAAAGACCAAGGACTGACTAGACATTGTAATTCATGGTAAAAGAGATCCAGTCAAGTCATACTCAATATAAACTAACAATAATGAATGCAAATGACAGCGGTGCTCTCCAACTGGTGCTTTTTTAATAAGAGGATGATGACTCAGCATAAAAGTAAATAGATAGGCCCTTCGCAGAGGGAAGCAGGGATTTGTAGAGGTGCCAGAGCTCGGTTTTGAAACAGAGGTGAATAATATTTTGAGCGGTATACTTTCATTGTCAACATAACAACCAAGAGATGGCGATATCTTCCATGCTACACACATTATAGGCGGTTCCCAAATAGAATGGTAAAGTTTATACTCCCCCTTCCACCAACAAGCATCAATCCATGGCTTGCTCGAAACAACGAGTGCCTCCAACTAACAAGAGTCCCAGGGGGAGTTTTATTTGCAATTATTTTGATTTAGTTTGCATAAAGCATGGGACCGGGCATCTCGGTGACCAGCCATTTATCTCGTGAGTGAGGAGCGGAGTCCACTCCTCTTGAGAATAACCCGCCTAACATGGAAGATACAGACAACCCTAGTTGATGCATGAGCTATTCGAGCATACAAAACAGGATATTTATTTGAAGGTTTAGAGTTTGGCACATACAAATTTACTTGGAATGGCAGGTAGATACCGTAAATAGGTAGGTATAGTGGACTCATGTTGAATAACTTTGGGGTTTAAGGAGTTTGGATGCACAAGCAGTATTCCCGCTTAGTACATGTGAAGGCTAGCAAAAGACTGGGAAGCGACCAGCTAGAGAGCGACAACAGTCATGAACATGCATTAAAATTAATCAACACCGAATGCAAGCATGAGTAGGATATAATCCACCATGAACATAAATATCATGAAGGCTATGTTGATTTTGTTTCAACTACATGCGTGAACATGCGCCAAGTCAAGTCACTTAAATCATTCCGAGAAGGATACCACCCTATCATACCACATCATAACCATTTTAATAGCATGTTGGCACGCAAGGTAAACCATTATAAATCATAGCTAATCAAGCATGGCACAAGAAACTATGATCTCTAATTGTCATTGCAAACATGTTTATTCATAATAGGCTGAATCAGGAACAATGAACTAATCATATTTACAAAAACAAAAGAGGTCGAGTTCATACCAGCTTTTCTTATCTCAGCCAGTCCATCATATATCATCATAATTGCATTTCACTTGCACGACCGAACGATGTGAATAATAATAATAGTGCACGTGCATTGGACTAAGCTGGAATCTGCAGGCATTCAATAAACAGGAGAAGACAAGATAATATGGTCTCTTTCGTTAGATAAACAATAATGCATATAAGAGCCACTTCAACAATTTAATTATGGTCTTCTCCTATCGACCCCCAAAGAAAAGAAATAAAACTATTTACACAGGAAAGCTCCCAACAGGCAAAAGAAGAACATGAAATCTTTTTGGGTTTTCTTCTTTTTAATTACTACTACAAGCATGGAAATTAAACTGATTAAAAGCTACAACTAATTTTTTTCTGTTTTTTCTTAAGGTTTATTAAACACACAAAAAGAAAGCATAAAAAAGGAAAATAAACTAGCATGGATGATACAATGAAAAAGTATGAGAACCGACATCTAGCAATGAGTGTGTGAACATAAATGTAATGTCGGTGGGAAATACGTACTCCCCCAAGCTTAGGCTTTTGGCCTAAGTTGGTCTATGGCCACGGCTGGCCTGGCGGATATCCATAATAATAGTTGGGGCCGTACTGAGAAGAAGAAGAGGAAGACTCCAATTGCCACTGGCTGACAATCATCTCCTGATCCCACTGGTAATTAGACTGTCGTGAAGGATCAACCTGTGGTTCCGGCTCTGGCTCCATGGCTGGTGCATGGTTCCGGTAGGCGTGAATAGCCTTCAATGGAACAAGGTACTAGCCTACAGATAAATCAAACAAAGAAGGAGCAGGCAGGGTGATAGTCTCAGGATGATGTTTATTAAAGAACAATTGATATTTAAGCTCTCCTTCCCTATTCTTAACAATAAAATCATGTGCCACCATACTTTTATAATCTAGATAAACACGAGGCAACACTTTTTATTCCTTCTCATAATGCCTAATAGGTATGTTAAAATGTGAAGCTAGGCGTGGAGCATAGATGCCTCCAAAGATGGGGCCCTTTGTACGGTTCAGACTTAACCGTTTGGCAATAATGCCGCCCATACTAACAGATTTATCACCATATAAACCGTGGAGCAAAATAATAATATTAGGGATACTAAGGTTTCCACAGTTTCCGTGACCAATTAAGCAAGGACTAGCAAATAATGCAAAATAACGTAAAACGGGAAAATGTATGCTAGTGATTCGTGCATCGGAAACCTTCCTTGTTTCCCCTACAGTGATAGTATCAATAAACCCCTCCACATCATCGCGATGTGGTTCTTCTGTCTTGCCCTCAAAAGGGACTAAACAAACCCGACAAAAATCATAAAGTGACATCTCCTTATGCTCATCATATAAATAAAACTCCACCGTAGGTGGTGAGCTCCTAGAATGGAAATGAAAGTTTTGCATAAAGATATTTGTGAGTAAGAGATACTGATCGCATTGGTCGTGGAGGAAAGCGGTGAGGCCTGCATTCTTAGCCAATTCATGAAAATCTTCATAAATCCCGGGTGCTCTAAATAAATCCTCGGAAGGCCATTCACACGCCCGAACCTCCGTGGTGCGCGACAGATTATACTTAGGCTTCGGTGCCTTTTCCTTCGAGCTTTGGCTCGATGAGCCCCTCAAAAGTCTCCTCATCATTTTCTAAAAAATTCTGAAATTTTTAGTAACTTCAAAATGAAAGTAAACCAAACTCAATAATATTGATAGCAACTACTCCTACAAGTGCCTAGAGCCTATATCATGCATCAAAACTACTTGGAACCATATAAATTTGACATGCAAGCTCAAGAACAAGGTCACCTAAGCAACAAAAATTTGCAATGAATAAAGCACTAGAACAAAAACTAATTGGACCAATGGAGGAGTCACATACCAAGGAACAATCTCCCCAAGCAGTTTTGTGAGAGGTGCTTTGAGCAAGGAGATCGAAAATGGCAGCAAAACGAGCTTGGACTCGGGTTTGAGCTGGATATTCGTGTTTGGGGGAGGAAGAAGGAGTGTATGGGTGAAAGGATAAGTGGAGGAGGGCCACCGTGGGCCCACGAGGCAGGGGGGCGCGCCCAGGGGGGTAGGGCGCGCCCTCCACCCTCGTGGGCAGGTGGTTGGCCCCCCTGCTGTGTTCTCAGTGCCAAATATTCTCAAATATTCTAGAAAAAATCATATTTAAATTTCAGGGCATTTGGAGAACTTTTATTTTCGAGGTATTTTTATATTGCACGGATAATCAGATAACAGACAGAAAAATATTTATATTTTTTTTTAATATAAATAACAAAAAGTAAAAGTGGGATACAGAAGGTTGTGACTTCTAGTTTCATCCATCTCATGATCATCAAAAGGAATCCACTAACAAGGTTGATCAAGTCTTGTTAACGAACTCATTCCGAATAACATGGAACCGGAGAAATTTTCGAATAACACTATGTTACCTCAATGGGGATATGCACATCCCCAATAATAAGAATATCATATTTCTTCTTGACAGTAGGAAGAGGAAATTCAAAACCTCCAAATATAATCGATGGAATTTTTCCAATAGAGTTGATACTATGAACTTGAGGTTGTTTCCTCGGAAAGTGTACCGTATGCTCATTACCATTAACATGAAAAGTGACATTGCCTTTAGTGCAATCAATAACAGCCCCTGCAGTATTCAAAAAGGGTCTTCCAAGAATAATAGACATACTATCGTCCTCGGGGATATCAAGGATAACAAAGTCCGTTAAAATAGTAATGTTTGCAACTACAACAGGCACATCCTCACAAATACCGACAGGTATAGCAGTTGATTTGTCAGCCATTTGCAATGATATTTCACTAGGTGTCAACTTATTCAAATCAAGTCTATGATATAAAGAGAGAGGCATAACACTAACACCGGCTCCAAGATCACATAAAGCAGTTTTAACATAGTTTCTTTTAATGGAGCATGGTATAGTTGGTACACCGGGATCTCCAAGTTTCTTTGGTATTCCACCCTTAAAAGTATAATTAGCAAGCATGGTGGAAATTTCAGCTTCCGATATCTTTCTTTTATTTGTAATGATATCTTTCATGTACTTAGCATAAGGATTGGTTTTGAGCATATCAGTTAATCGCATACGCAAAAAGATAGGTCTAATCATTTCAGCAAAGCGCTCAAAATCCTCATCATCCTTTTTCTTGGATGGTTTGGGAGGAAAATGCATGGGTTTCTGAACCCATGGTTCTCTTTTTTTACCATGTTTCCTAGCAACAAAGTCTTATCATAACGCTGATTCTTTGATTGTGGGTTATCAAGATCAACAACATGTTCAATTTCTATATCATCATCATTACTAGGTTGAGCATCATCATGAACATTATTATTAACATTGTCACTAGTTTCAGGTTCATGACCAGATTGAGTTTCAGCATCAGAAATAGAAATATCATTTGGATTCTCAGGTGTTTCAGTAAGAGGTTCACTAGAAGCATGCAAAGTCCTATCATTTTTCTTTATCTCCCTTTTAGAAGAACTAGGTACATCTATATTATTTCTGTGAGAATCTTGCTCAATTATTTTAGGATGGCCTTCAGGATACAAGGGTTCCTGAGTCATTCTACCACCTCTAGTCATAACTCTTACAGCATTATCATTATCTTTACTATTCAATTCATTGAGAAAATCATTTTGAGCTTTAAGTACTTGTTCTACTTGAGTGGTAACCATAGAAGCATGTTTACTAATAAGTTTAAATTCACCTTTGACATTAGCCATATAATCACCTAAGTGTTCAAGCATATTTGAATTGTATTCCAATTGTCTACCAAAATAAGCATTAAAATCTTCTTGCTTAGCCATAAATTTATCAAACTCATCTAAGCATGGGCTAGCAAATTTAGTAAATGGGATTTCAGCTTTATCATATCTATAGAGAGAATTTACCTTTACTACCTGTGTCGGGTTATCAAGACCATGAGTTTCTTCAATAGGTGAAGGATTAAGATCATATGTTTCTTCAACAGACGGTAAATTAAGACCGTGTATTTCTTCAATAGGAGGTAAATTCTTAACATCTTCAGCTTTAATACCTTTTTCTTTCATAGATTTCTTTGCCTCTTGCATATCTTTAGGACTGAGAAATAGAATACCCCTCTTCTTCGGAGTTGGTTTAGGAATTGGCTCCGGAGGTGTCCAATTATTTTCATTTGTCAACATATTATTCAATAGAATTTCAGCTTCATCCGGTGTTCTTTCCCTGAAAGCAGAACCAACACAACTATCCAGGTAATCTCTAGAGGCATCGGTTAGTCCATTATAAAAGATATCAAGTATTTCATTTTTCTTAAGAGGATGATCAGGCAAAGCATTAAGTAATTTGAGAAGCCTCCCCCAAGCTTGTGGGAGACTCTCTTCTTCAATTTGCACAAAATTATATATATCCCTTAAAGCAGCTTGTTTCTTATGAGTAGGGAAATATTTAGCAGAGAAGTAATAAATCATATCCTGGGGACTACGAACACAACGAGGATCAAGCTAATTAAACCATATCTTAGCATCACCTTTAATGAGAACGGAAATATTTTAAGGATATAAAAGTAACGAGTTCTCTCATCTTTAGTAAACAGGGTAGCTATATCATTTAATTTTGTAAGATGTGCCACAACAGTTTCAGATTCATAACCATGAAAAGGATCAGATTCAACCAAAGTAATTATATCAGGATCAACAGAGAATTCATAATCCTTATCAGTAACAAAGATAGGTGAAGTAGCAAAAGCAGGGTAAGGTTTCATTCTAGCATTTAGAGATTGCTTACTCCATTTAGCTAATAACCTTTTGAGTTCATTTCTATTTTTGCAAGCTAAAATAGCTAAAGAAGCTTCTTGATCAAAAACATAACCCTTAGGAATAACAAGTGATTCTTCATCATCACTTTCATCAGTATCATCAGATTCAATATTTTCAATTTCTCTAGCCCTAGCAAGTTGTTCATCAAGAAAATCACTAAGTGGCATAGTAGTATCAGGCATAGAGGTAGTTTCATCATAAGTATCATGCATAGCAGAAGTGGCATCATCAATAACATGCGACATATCAGAACGAATAGCAGAAGCAGGTGTC